>NC_049234.1:16644254-16945206 GCF_011100685.1 Canis lupus familiaris | reverse complement strand
ATATTCCTAACCATATGCAATCATTTTCCACTAAATCTCAATGCACCTGAGTAATTTCACTCCTCACTTGGTGTCTCTGGTTTCTAGCATTGTAATGGAAAACTGTTATGGACAGTCCTCAAAAGCATTATGCATTTTTACCTTTTACCCTAAAAGCCAATTTTCCTTCCCATTCATTGCTCTGCTCAGAACTTCCTCCAATTCATCTCTCTCCTTTGCTGCTGAGCTAACAAAATGGAACAGCCTTTTTTGTAAGAACAGTATTACCAAAGACCATAGGGACAGTCTCCCCAATACGCTGTGACTTGGTATTGTTTTGTGTGTGTGCCCCATCCCAAACAGTCTGTTTATTTCCTGTTACTGAATCCCATTACAACCATAAATATGCTTTTCTGCCTGCTACTCCCATGCCATACTTGCAGCCAGCTTTCTAGGATTTTTCTTATTCACTTATTGTCTGTTTCAGACATCGTCTCCCCAGGTGGTGATGCCCTTTTTCAAACTGCATCTCAACTTCAATTCTGCCCATACTTTCTGCTATTTCATGTCTGGAGGCATTTCTCAATTATTTCTGTATTCAGCAATGTCTTAAGGAATCCAGCCAACTGTGAGCACTTAATCCTAAATGAATAGAATCAGAAATTCTTAACTGTGATGTTCCCAAGGCAAAATTCCCCTAGAAGACCTGCTTTTCCTGAAATGGGGTGGAGGCCAAAGGCAGAACATTTGAGAACAGAGCCCCAAATGCCTTGGCTCATGAGCCTGAAGGCCTAGGTTTGAACTGGGTCTCACTCTACATGGCCTTGAGCCAGCCTTTTCCCCTCACTGGTGCTGTTTCACCTTTTATAAAACAAGGACTAGAACTATTAGTGGTTTCCAAATATTTTTTTAGCACTGGACATTTTTTTTAAAGCATGTTTATATGTAACTCCAGTTGAACTCAGGGAACAAAAATCACAGTGTTGGAATCTGGAGTTGAGCCTGCTGGGTCTTTCTACTTGCTCATGCCCTTGACAGTCCTCCTTGGATCCCGGGGAACCCTCAAAATACAATCTACAGACCCTTGGGCTCCGTGGGTCCTTTTCCACTCTCTGGATCAATAAGTAATAAGTTGTAGCCAGGGGAAAGGAATAAGGAATGTGCAGAAAGAATACAAAGAGGAACTAAAAGATAGAGGATAGAAGAAGCAAACTAGTGTTAGTTGAGGATCTATTATGCCCAGTCATTGATAAGATCAAGAGGTGGTCATAAGACCTTCACTAAGAAAAAGAGATTTGGGTGATTCCCAACAGAAGTTTATACTATTAATACATATCTATGCTAAATGATAACCTAGGCATCTCTGACATAAAACCAAAATTATATCTCAAATATAATTGAATATTCACATCTTTTCTTCTTTGATTACAATATGCTGTCCATCCTTCCCCACAAGACCATTAGTGTCCACGTAGTATATTCAGTAGCAGTTTACCCCTGACACAGGTTTTGAGCAAGGAAGAAGCCATGTTCTTTCCCGAGAATCTGATTCCTTGGGAAGACAAAGATTAAAATAGGACAGAAATGTTCATAGTGTATTGGAGCTTTTGAATGTTTTAACATTGCTATCCTTGCATCCAGGCCAAGACAAAGAGAGTTGGGTCTGTTGACTTATCCTGGATGGTCAGGATGCATGTTCATGACTTTATGTGAGATAAAACTATTGAAATACCTGGAGAAAACTTCATCCTTCAAAGCATGTAATCACAGAAAAATGAGACCACCCCCAGCTTGAATTCTACTTTCTCAGTGTTCACTAACCAGATGCTCTAATTTTAAATTAGGTCTCCCTATATTCCATTCTCCTGAACCCTGCTACTTAGCTTCATATAATTTATGTAAAATTTTAATTACATGCTTAATTATTTGACACTGGTACCTCTTCCAGACTGCAAGTTACATGAAGTAAAGAATGAAGTCTGCTGTATTCACTTACTTTCTTTAATTCTCTGTCTCTCCACTGGAATGCAAGCTCGTTAAGACAGGGGCCATGGTAATTTTTCTTAGTACCCCCAGCTCCTGGTGGCCCTAGGAAAGCAAAGAAGCCAAGTGATCCAAGTCCCCATGGTTTTGTGTATGAGCAGGAAGTGAGGAGAGGTCTGGGCTTTAAGGACAAGCAGAATGCAAGGTTAAAATATTGCTAAAAAAAAAAAAAAAAAAAAAAGTTTGCTGTGCTCATGTGACAATATTCCATTCCGCCTTGGCTACATTTCTGTCTTGAGTCCCCAGCCTGACTGCTCCCTGAAAGTAATGCCCTTTCTCTTCTAATAATGGTACTAATGATGATCAGAGTTTGAACTGGTATTTATTTATTCCTCATTAGCTAGTATTTACTTATATCTATTTTTTGAATACTAGGTGCCAAATTCAATTCTAAGAAATTTATAGGGTTAATTTAATAACTCATGCCTGTGCACCCTGGAGGCTGGAAGTGGGTCAGAGTGCAGTTTGCAGAAACCTGGAAGAAGAAATTTCCTTGACCTGAAGGTTAGATGAATCAGAAGTCAGGGGCAGGCCATAGGCATTAGAAGAATCCAGTTGCCTCAAGCCTAGACAGAACGAGTCATGTTCCACTTAACAACTAAGGCAGAAGTGTGGGATGTGGGCTGGCAAGTAGGCTACATACCTCATGGCAATTCTAATCATTTGGAAGCAACCACCTGGACATTTTATAAGAATTATTCAACTAGGCTCAGCAAGAAGAAGCGCCTCTACTTATGTAACAATATCTGCCCCCCATGTGAGAGAAGGCAGTGGTCTCCTAATGTATTCACAAGTTCCTCTTAGCCTGCAAAAGGGCAAAATTCAAACCCCATCAGTATGGAAGAGAGTCTTCAATATCAATACTGCACTGTCTCCTTTCTAGAATCCTGGGCCACAATTCCAACCATAAGAGCTGGTGTAAGAAAATGAAATGATGAAAGAATGAGCCCAGAAATGTGAAGATGAAGAGCTGAGAGCTGTTGCTGTCTCTATAACAGCTTAGCATTTCAGCTCATTCCACTCTTAGGAGAAAATTCCATGAACAGTCTTCTCTCAATGAGGCCTGACCTCCTGTTCTATGATACTGAAGTTTTATTTTTTTTTTTAAGATTTTATTTATTTATTCATGAGAGACACCGAGAGAGAGGTAGAGACACAGGCAGAGGGAGAAGCAGGCTCCATGCAGGGAGCCCGATGTGGGACTCGATCCCAGAACTCCGGAATCTCGCCCTGAGCCAAAGGCAGATGATCAACCGTTGAACCACCCAGGTGTCCCAATACTGCAGGTTTTTATACATTTACTTTGTAGTACTAAGCACATCTTGTAATTACTTAAATTTATGATCAGTTGAAAATCTTAAACATGCCTCCCACTGGACAATGAGCTGAGCTCCATGAAGACTAAAACTCCGTTTTACATCTACCTCACTTCCTAGCAAGCAATGGTCCTTCAATAAATATTGAATATGTGACTAAATGAATGAATGAAGCAATAGAATTTTGGAAAAGCTTATTGATAGACTTTGACTGTCTTACCCATGGGACATCATTTTTACAATGTTGTTGTTTTTAAATGTATTTTGCAATTAACTCAGTTTGGGAGATGAGGAGAGCAAGAATGAATGCCAAGTTTGTTTATCTCAAGGAAGTACCATTATAAGGAAAAAAAAGTACATTTTCTTCCTTTTTTTAAAGCTCATTCCATGCTAGGGTGAGTTCACTGCAGAACTTGAATCCACAACACTGAGATCAAGACCTGAGATGAAATCAAAAGTCAGATGCTCAACCAACTGAGGCACCTGAGTGGCATTTTTCTAATAATAAATCCTTTCCTCAAGAAAGTTTTACTCCCTAATGTTACTAAAAGTTATTTTAATGGGACAAAACAGTTGAGCAAATGAAAAGCATCCCCCCCCCCAACTATCAATGACCAAACTTCAAAAGTGCATAAGCCAATATAATATAAGTTCCAGAATCTGATAGAACAACTTTGAGGGACATGGGCCATCAAGGAGCAATGGGAAAGCAATAGCCTAGAAGAAAGCTACCTCAAGACCCAATAGGACTTGATAAGAATAGGGATAAATTTACTTTATTTGGTTAAAGATTCAAATCCCATCTCAACTCCTTTAATTCATCTCAACTCCTTTAATTTTGTTTTAAAGTAAGTTTGCTGAAGTTGTAGATCTAGAATCTGTCAAGCCATGATCTAAGAGGAATCCCAGACATGATAATCACCAGCTACTCTCATTCTAAGAGGAGGAGGATAGCTAGGAATGTCTTACTTCATGACCAGGGTAGGAGATTAAAGAAGAAAAAAGGTTGTCTATCAAACTCAAAGGAACAGAGTTCCATCCTTTTTTAAGAGCCTGATATTAAGGGACACTTGGGTGGCTCAGCAGTTAGCACATATGCATTCGGCTCAGAGCGTGATCCTGGAGACCCGGGATCGAGTTCCACATCAGGTTCCCTACACAGAGCCTGTTTCTCCCTCTGCCTATGTCTCTGCCTCTCTCGTTCTGTGTCTCTCATGAATGAATAAATAAATAAAATCTTTATTTGATATTAAGAGCTTAATTCTATTAGCTTCCTGTAAGGATAAGTTAGGGAGAACTGAGCCAGGCTAATAGCCCAGTCCTTGATACCTTTAGCTAACATGGGAGACATCTGGCACATCTTCCAGCGGAATGCAAGCAATACTAGGAGCAGAGTAGAACCCAGAAGTCAGGCAACCTGTGAAAGGCACTGGTTATTGAAGTAAGTTGTTTCTCACTCCAGTCCCAGATGAGGAGATGCAGCACAGATTCCACCAATACAATGGAGTCTTCTTTAAGCGGTATCCATGGGCGCCTCACCTTACCGTCTCCCAGGGGCAACATGAGAAGCCTCCCTAACTTGTACCAGAGTCTCACCTGAAGAACACTAGTCTGTGCTTCCAAGGCTCAGCTTCTTACCCTCTCTCCATAGGCTCAGCTCTGCTTCTATGTCTAATCTATCTTGGTAAGTCTAGGCACAAACAGGCACTCAGGAAATATTTGTTGAATGAATGAATATTCACATTGTTGTTCTTGTAATCTGTGCCAGTTACGTACTTGCAAAATGAAAATGTGGGGTCACATTTAAAAATCAGGCAGGGGCGCCTTAGGGGCTCAGTCCGTTGAGCGTCCAACTCTTGATTGCCACTCAGATCATGATCTCAGGACTGTGGGATCAAGTCCCATATCAGGCTCTGCACTAGCACAAAGTATGCTTGAGACTCTCTCTCTCCTTCTCCCTCTGCCCCTACCCTGATGCTTGTGTATATGCTTGTACACTTTGCCTCAAAAAATAAAAAATAAAAATAAATCTTAAAAAAAAAAAAAACAGGCAAAAAAAGTGTAGTTAAAAGTCCTACGGCACAATCTTTCCCTTTTGTCTGTATCTTCTCTCTCAGCTTGTCATGATGTGTTTTCATTTGGTGCTTCATTTGTTCTCAGCAAGAAAAATTAAAAATTTAAATTATTAGCATGAACTTTTCTGTCTGTATCATGCAATGAGTTTTAAATGCAAATATAAGAGCATTTCTTTCATATGTGGAGTCACTGAAATTGCACAATTTGTACTTTGTGGCTCACAGAAGTAATTATTTTATTCTTACCATAATAGTGCAAACCCTGAACAAAACTAACTCAACTGTTTTCATCTCACTTCTTGTCATAATTCTACCAGTACTCTCTACTTTAGGCTCATAGATGATTAAAGATGAGTAAGGAAACTGAAAAGAAAAGGAACAATGTGTTATCCTATCTTTCCTTTCTTTCTAGGTTATCACTTCCAGCATATGTGATTGGCTAACACAGGGAGATTTAAAAAACCAAACAAATAAACAAACAAGAAAAGCTATAATAGGATTCCTTGGTCCTTTGCATTTCTTTGAACACCAAAGAAATTCTTATTCCAAAGAATTCCAAAGAATCTATTCCAAAGAATCACAGTGAAGCCCCTGTGGGCATTCACTTTAAGGCTCTTTAACATATACAGTGTATTAGCGGTTGGATCACCCCCAAAACTACCACCCACATCTAGGTCAACCAAATTGTTTTCACTTGGTCCATAGAAATACCTTTATTTTATTACCATGTAAGATTTCCCTGTGTGGCTAGAGGTAAAAGGGAAAAAGACAATGAGGGAAATAACACAAGAAGATATTTCTGTGGTCAATTTTTATCCATCATATTTCAAGTCCCGAGGGTTCTAAACTGATTAAACACAAATAAACCTCCTAACCACTGTGGCTTTGTGGAGTTCTACAGGGTTCATTTCCCTTACCACTAAGATAATTCAATTCAACAAATATTTATTGAATTTTACCATATGCTTGCTATGTCAATGCCAAGACCAGCTAAGGAGGTAGGCGGAAGCTGAAAGCCAACTGTAAATCAAGATTTTCTTCCCCTGAGAACCACATGGATATTTAGCAAAATGGAATAAAAGGCTTCTGAAAAGTAAAAGAAAGATTCTATATAGAAAACCATGTTCCTGGGCAGCCCTGGTGGCTCAGCGGTTTAGCGCCACCTTTGGCCCAGGGTGTGATCCTGGAGACCCAGGATCGAGTCTCACATCAGGCGCCCTGCATGGAGCCTATTTCTCCCTCTGCCTGTGTCTCTGCCTCTCTCTCTCTCTCTCTCTCTCTCTCTCTGTGTGTCTCTCTCATGAATAAATAAATAAAATCTTTAAAAAAAATCTTAAAAAAAAAAGAAAGAAAACCATGTTCCTATTTTCAATGTTTCCACAATTGCACACTTGCTCACCCTGGCTTTGTCAGTACTTTTTCAAGATAAATTATGGTAAGAAAGGGGACTAGGGATATGTTAGGGAGCTTTGGCTTTCTGTCTCTTGAACTATTTGAAACTACATCAGGAACTGCTAGCTACGGATTCTGGACAGACTGCCATGGTTTCACTTGAGGGCGGATGGTTGGGCTTCTGTTAAGGTGAAGCAATTCTGTAAATCTAACTGCAAAATAAAGGAGAGAAGGAAGAGAGGAAGGAAGGGAGGAAGGAAGGGAGGAAGGAAAGAAGGAAGGAAGGAAGGAAGGAAGGAAGGAAGGAAGGAAGGAAGGGAGGAAGGAAGGAAGGAAGATGTTTTCAGATTAATTGTGAATCAAATCTGATTGTTTTGTGTTCTATGAGGGAAGAAGGGATTTGAAAAAAATAGTTCATTCATCCATTCTTCTTATAAATATTTCTGAATAGTTACTCTATATGTCAAGCATAGAGCTGGGTATTGCAACAAAACTATAAATAAGACATTGGTTGTTCCCAGATGCTCCTCTCAACCTGGTGGGAGAAAAAAATTACATAGAAAACAAATACAATACAATGTGACAAGTGTATAGAGCTAAGTATAGGTGTTATGAGACATTTTAGGTGCTGGCACAAAATTCAGCCTCAGCATTCAGTAGCTCCTAGCACAAGGTGGGTGTTTAATAAATATTTGGTGAATATGTGAGTGAGTAAGTGAAGGCAAAGCTTCTCAGAGGAGTTCATAGATAAAGTTAGCCTTTAAAAAATGTATTAGGAGTTATCAAGATTGTTCCACGCAGAAAGTACAAGTGCAAAATCCCAGCTGCAAAAGATGGCAAGGCATATCCAGGAAAGTCCAAACAGATAATTATGGCCAGACTAGAGTGTGAGAAAGGAAGACGTGAGAGATGTGCTTGCAGAAGTCAGCAAGAGTTAGGTAAGATGGAGCTTTATATTTCATCTCAGTAATTGGACTCTATACAAAGGGAAATGTGAGCCTGAGCAGTCAGAAGCAGGGAAGGAATGTGATCAGATTTGTATTTTAGGTAACACTCTGGCTGCAGCATTAAGTATGGATTTTAAAGCAGGAGCCCGCCATTGGATTGTATTGGCCAAAATGTTACAAGTGTTAACAAGTTATCTAATTTCCTTCTCCCAACCCTTTTCCCAAGAATTAGAGTGTTCTTTTCTGGAAGCTCTAGCAAGAGAACTGATCTTTTTTCAGTAGGATTATGCCTCCTGATTCCTGACTCACAGTTGTGAGGTCCCAGGAAGATATAAAAGGGCTTTATAAGGATGGTTCTGGGACCTCTGGAGTTGCCAGACCATCAGGAACCAAATATAACAGTGGTATCTTTCTAACAAAATCTTGATTTGGGAAATGGAGTGTTTAATTACAGTTAATCCTATCTTTTGTTACACCAAATATGAGGAACATCCTCAAAAGAGCTATGACTTTAATCAATTCATGTACAAGAAAGAGAAAGCAGTTCCTGACTTATCAAGAATGTATCCCTAGTCGACCTTTATCCAAAATCCTCATACTTTCTTGGTGTTACTTTGTTCTTTATGCTTGCCCAACAAATATCTTAATCTTCTTTCTTATTTATCCACAAGAACTTTTAAATTGTCTTTGATACCTTTGAACAGTTATCCTACAGAAGCTCCTTCAAACTAAAGGAACTTTTATGGAGTTAGACCACCCAAGTTCAATTCCTGGATCAAACACTTACTAGCTAAATGACCTTGGACAAGATAATTCAGCCTCTGACTCTCTATTGTCTTATCTATAAAATGGGGCTAATAGCAGTTCTTGTCTGCTAGGGTTGTCCTGAGAATTAAATTAGACAATTCATAAGAGCCTTTTAGAATAGTGCCAGCCACATAAGAAGTACTCAATAAATGAAAGTTGTTGTGCTATTGATGGTATTTGTCCAGATAGCACTCTCAGATTTTTGTCTGTACCCCTCTTTGTACTTATTCCTTTGTCTCATAATGTCCTAAAGATAGTTTTAAAATAAGTTGCTTCAGATTTGAGTAACTCTAACTGTACTTCTCACATTCAGAAACAACTTACAATTCCATTTAATATAGACATCAATAATGAAATCTCTAGAAGACGAGTGTTTCTACGAATTTGTATTCATTACACAGAGTGAGTAGGTATAATGTGAGAAGAACTAGATAGTGGATCAGAACGACATGGGTATAAATCCTCTTTCTGCTGAGTACTATGAATAATTGAGTGATCTTAAGAAATTTAACTGATCTCTGGTGTTTCCCATCTGTAAAAACAAAACTCTTGTGAGTGTTTAATAATAGAAGGTATACAAAATTCTTGGCATGTAGCAACTGCTCAATAAATAGGAGTTATAATTTTTCTACAACTTACTAAAAAGCCTAGGAAAAAATGAAGATTTTGTAGCTTAACAGCCATTTCTTCTTCTTGATTATGTACATATTTTTTCCTGAAACAGGATGGATTCTTAAAACTTCATCAAAGGAAAGATTTGAACATAAAAAATAATAATAGTACATCTCTTTGGGGTTTATATCAGTTGTTTCACATAGCTCAGAGCCATTTTGGATAATATGAACCTTTACAATGTTATCAGGAAGGAGTCAAACACCCTTAATCAAATAATTTCTTGGTTATTATTTCATAAAGAGATTAATCAAAGTCAGATTCACATGAACACTCCCTTCTTCATGACACTGTGGCAAGATGTGCTTCATTTCAAGTAATTAATCAGTTATATATCTGGTGGAGAAATTGTATGAAAATCAGAGAAACCCATGAGTTTGAACTTCCCAATCTTGCCCACTTTGGAGCAATCGTTCACACCTAGAAAAAGACTAAAATACAGGGATTTACAAAACATAAGAAGGATCAAAGAGTCAAAAATTACACTGGAAAAAGTAGTGCTTTCTAAGTGGACAAGAATGGAATTTCTAGAGAATGCATGTTGGATTGACTAATGCTATAACAGGGAGACTGTGTGTGAGGGTGTACTTATTGGGGCAAAAGAGAGATGGTAACATCCTGTTGGACCACCCTAATGAAATTACAAGTGCTTCCCCATTTTTCTTTTATGTGACACAAGAGTAAAATTAGATACATGAAGTCATAATGTCCCACCTGCACTACTGAGAAATTCAAGAATTCATCCCTACTGCAAAACTTGGGGAAGAGTTACATGGTTTCCTGCCACACCCAGGCAAATGGGCCCCTAGAGTTCTCTCTGTGGATGACTCAGGAAGAAATTCTGTCAGACTCCATAAGCATGAGACATTAGGAGGCCAATTGCTTTATTCTTCCCCTCTTCTCAACTTGTCCCCCTACTCCAATAGATTTGGGAAAACCCCCACAGTGTACAATAGGAAATGAGAGTCCAGCTATACTTCATTGACCTGAAGTGGTCTCATCTATTAAATAGATCCACTATGCTACTCTCAGAGAAATTACAGCCAAAAATATTTTAAGTCTCAGGGCAGGGTTACATATATAAAGGCTCTATTATTTAATCTTTGTGTTCTTGTTCTGGGATTGGCAAAGCCTAGTGGGACCATCTTGAAAGTATCCTGAAGATAGGGACTTGGATGAAGCTGGCAGGAGCCCACCAGGAACGCTAAGGACATGGATGACTCTGTTGTATTTATTAGTTAAGATAGGCAAAGTTAGGCTGTGATAGCAGATTAACCCTAAATATCAATGTAATACAATAAAGGTTTGTTTTTCACTCATATGACATGGCCACTACAGACTTTGCCATTTTATAGTTACACAATCTGGAACAGTTGCCTCTCTAAATCGCGGAAGAGAGGTTTCTTGGGTTGGGCTACCTGGAAAACAGATCAAGATGATTTCTGTGCAGAAAGCTTACCAGAGAGTAAACTTGGAATTGACACCTAAAAGAAGGACAGAATTGGTTGGGCAGAGAACTGTTGAACTACGATGGAGTAACAACAAAGATGTTGGCCGTAGGAGTTCTGGAGTTGGAATGGTTGTTGAGTTATCTTACCTTAAAGCAAGGGGTCTAGGCCTTTGTTACCCCAAGCCCATTTCCATTAACTCAGATTCATGGACTCTACATTATTGTACTATGTCCTATACTGTGGTATTCTGTTCTCTTCAAATCGCATCTTCTCATACTTCACATCATCATAATCTGTGCCTAGACACATTCCAGTTGCCTCTTGTTGAGCCATTCAGACTGGTCTCCTTAACTACCCACCTGATTGAATTGCTGGGACCTGAAACCTTGAAATCTTGGGACTCAGCCAATACCACTGAACTGGGACAAAAAGAAACAGATACTTTCTGAACCTTAAAATTTTATGAAAGTGTATTTTCTGTGATCAGCTGGGTTTTTTTCTTTTAATCACTTGATTTTTTTCTCACTATCCTTGTATATACACATTACTTCTCATCATTACAGAGTTATTAAGTATTTCATCTAGACAGTGCCCTGTGCTTTAAGGACCTAGACCAATTATAATTAAAGCGGGGTATGGATCACTGCGTATATGGCATTAGTCCTTGGACACTAGGTAGCTATTAACCTACTTTAATAATTGACTGAGACTATTGATTCTTTAAATATAGCGATATGTTTCTATCTTAGTAGAACCAATTATAATTCATAAGCCCATTGAAGAACAGCTGACTTCTCAAAACTCTATTCTCCATCTCAGGGAGTTGAGAAATAATGAATGACAACTAAATGACCTCTAACCCCATGGATGTCTGGGGCTGGACAACTGCATGAATCCAACTCAAACACTCCGTGAGTATTTCCACTGTAATAGGACCCAGAGATGAAGAGAGAACATGTGAGAAGCAGGAAAAGCTCATGGAACAAGCCATCACTGGTCATTTCACTCATTACTTCTCTGGGTCCAGGAGGAATTTGAATCTGCCAGTGATATAATCAGTCTAACCAACAATGAAAATACAGATGGCTCTGCAGTTAAAAAAGCAATGACTTTGTGGAAAGATATTAAAATAGGTATAATGAAGCTGGGTTAAATATTTAGCTAAAAAAAGTTCTTACAAAGGCAAATATTTCTCCCATAAAAGAGTACCATAAACAAAATTTTTAACAGATTTTGTAAAATTCTATCAGATGTAAGTTTAAGGAGAATATGGCAGTTAAGATCATTGATTTTGAAGCAAAAGGAGAAAGGAATGCTGAGTTTGCATCTTGTCTGTGCCATCTTCTGTTTATGTCCCCTTGACTTGCATTTCCTCAGCTTTAAGATAAAGATAATGATGCAGGGATGTATATAATGTATACAAAGTGCCTAGCATAGGACCTGCAATGCATAAGAGCAAGGCAATTGGAGCTATTCATTCTGGCAGGATGCTTTCAGCTATAAATAACAGAAATTCAATTCAAGATAGCCTAAATAGTAAGGAGTTGAATTGGTTCAGTAACTGGAAATCCAAAATTGAGGTGGGTTGCAGAATTGACTTAATCCAGTAATACCAGCTGTTTCTCTGTAGATACCTTAATTCTGTCCCTAGCTGTGTACCCACTTCATCTTCAGTCTGGTAGCTAAATGGCTGCCCAGTTGTGAGCCCCACAATGTTCAGAAGAAAAGACATGTATTTTTCTAAGACCTTTTCCAGAACCCATAAACTTTTCATGCCCCTTTGGATCAAATGCCTGTGCCATTTCCTTGCTCCTAGGGTAATGTCCTTATTTGATTGGCTTAGCCCCTTGTCCCTAAACCCATTGTTAGGAAGGAGAGTGGTACCATGAGTAGCTTAAAATGAACAAATATTACTACTATAGTTCAGGTGAATTAGGTTCCACTGAGACACAAGTGCTACTTAGGGGAGATGGTAAGAGTATCTGAACAAAATCAGGGTTCTGTTATGAAGGAAGTGGATAATAGAAGTTGTGTAGGTGATCAACAATGACCAAGAAAGGGAATCCATAATTTGTGGAGTCAAGGTCTTACTTAGATCTTTTTAGGCTCTAAATAGCATAATATAATATAATATAATATAATATAATATAATAAATATAATATAATAATATAATATAATATAATCAACTAATTTAATCTTCACAACAGCCCTGTGAGGTGCACTTTATGATGCCCATTTTGCATATGAGGAAACTGTG
The DNA here is from genome assembly GCF_011100685.1 of Canis lupus familiaris. Taxonomy (NCBI): domain Eukaryota; kingdom Metazoa; phylum Chordata; class Mammalia; order Carnivora; family Canidae; genus Canis; species Canis lupus. Next base: position 16,932,266 of record NC_049234.1, on the reverse strand, counting down.
TCAGTGAAAAAAGTGTTCTGGGTCACAAATCTAGAAACTCATTAAGAGTCAGAGTTATACCTCTGTGACTTGTTCCTTTTCTGTACAATGAGAACAGCAATAGCACCTATCTCATAGGGTTTTGTGAGAATTAATTTGAGTTAATATATGTGACATGCTTGGAAGAGTGCCTGACACGAAGTAAGCAAGCAGTAAGCTCTCACATTTTCTTAAATTCATTTCATAGAATCTAAGAGTCCATCAGTGGTAAAAAAAACTCCATTATTTTCCATTATTACCACTAAGAGAGAAAAGAAGTGCTTCTGATTAAACTATAACCTAAGGCATTCTTATCACTTGTAATTTTATATTATATTTATTGGAAAAATGCTTTTGGCTTAATTAAACATAGATTCTTTTTATCATAAATCAACTTTGTGCATACATAAAAAGGAAAATGCAAGTAAAATAAATTGGTTAAGGTATTCCTACAACTTCTTCAAAACCAAAATCCTCCTATTCATCACTTTCCAACTTAGAGTCATCAATCAAAATCCAAGTAATTCCACATAATAGCTCCTGTACCGGGAAGAGTGCTGGTGGTGAAGCCTTTCCTAAAATAACCCATAATATCATGAAAAGCCTTTACCAAGCATCACACTAACATGGCTTTGTAATTATGTAGTTAATTTTCTTTGACTCTGGCTCTAGAAATATTGCCAATACTCAGAATAACAACTGATTTCTAGTGGTTTAAAATTCTGTCTCCAGGATTTCCTTCCATGCTGTTGCCACCCATTCAGCATGTTTTGATTCTGACACTCTGAACCATATAACAGCTGCTGTTTCCCTGAGAGATTATAAAATGCCATCAACTGAAAGATACATCCTAGTTTCAGATATCTTAAAATACTACAGATATGACTCTTGAAGTTGATGTAATAAAATACTCTTATCTTCATTATTAGTTTTAGTCTTATTTTTCTTTTATTATCGAAGTATAGTTGACATACAATGTCACAATATTAGTTTCATGTGTTCAGCCTAGTGATTTGACAATTCTATATACTATACAGTTGCTAATCACCATCTGTCACCATACATTGTTACAATATTGCTGACCAGGTTCCCTATGCTGTGATTTTCATCCCCATGACTTATTTATTTTATAACTGGAAGCTTATACATGTTAATTCCTCTTTTACCCAACAGCCCACCCCTCTCCTCTCTGGCAACCACCAGTTCTCTGTATCCATGAGTCTGTGTCTAGTTTCTGTTTTTGTTGTTGTTGTGACTATTTGCTTTGCTTTTAGATTCCACATGTAAGTAAAATAATATGGTATTTGTCTTTCTCTGTCTGACTTATTTCACTTGGCATAATACCCTCTAGTTCCATCCATGCTGTCATGAATGGCAAGATTTCATTCTGTTTCAAGGCTGAATAATATTCCTCTGTGTGTGTGTGTGTGTGTGTGTGTGTGTGTGCATGCCATATCTTCTTTCTTCCATTCATCTATCAGTAGGCACTTGGGTTGCTTCTATATTTTGGCTATTGTAAGTATTGCTGCAGTAAACATGGGGATGCATATATCTTTTTAAATTAGTGTTTCCATTTTCTTCAGATAATAGTAGAATTACTGGATTGTGTGATATTTATTTTTCAAAATTTTTTAAGAAGCTCCATACTGTTTTCCAGAGTTTCTGCACCAATTTGTAATCCCACCAACAGTGAAGGAGGGTTCCTTTTTCTCTACAACCTCATCAACATTTGTTATTTCTTGTGTTTTTTATTTTAGCCATTCTGACATGTGTAAGGTGATATCTCCGTGTGGTTTTGACTTACATTTCCCTGATTATTAATGTTGTTGAGCATCTCTTCGTGTTTCTGTTGGACATCTGTATTTCTTCTTTAGAAAAATGTCTGTTCAGGCTCTCTGCCTATTTTTTAATTGGATTACTTGGTTTTTGGTGTTGAGTTGTAGGAGTTATTTGTATATTTTGGGTATTAATTCCTTATGAAATATATCATTTGCAAACATAATTTGGCATTCAATAGGTTGCCTTTTAACTTTATTGATGGTTTCCTTTGCTGTGCAAATGTTTTGTAGCTTGGTGTAATCCCAATAGTTTATTTTTGCTTTTGTTTTATCTGTCTCCAAAGACCATAGGCCTTATAGTAAAACCAAAATCAGATGTCAATAGCAACAGTGTTAATCAAATAAACAAAAACTGAACACAAATTGAGTCACTCTTACTGAGAAAGTTAAGTTAAAGGAAAGAGATACCAAAAAAAAATTCAGTTGGAAAGGTATCTTGTTTTATTGATTAGAAATAATAAGAACAGAGATTTAGTTTGGAAAGCTATCCTAAGATAATTTTTTTTTCTTTTTAGATTACTGAAAAGAATCAGAAACTTTGAAGTGCAAAAGCATTGAAATGTCCATCAAAGGCCATCCACTTGTCATCATAAGCAAGAGCCTTCACATCTGTATTTTTAACAAGTTCCTCAGGAGATATTGAGGCTTAACTTATGGAGAGTGAATAGACCGCCAGTGGCCAATACACAGCAAAGTAACTTAAGAGAACTTCGACAAGAGCCACTTAAAAGGACAACCTAGTAAGAAGTGTATCTGCCTCGAAGCTTAGATTCATAAGGAGTCATGGAGAAGGAAAAACATTGCTTCTCACATTTACTTTTTAAGACTGACTGTTTATTTTTTTTAGTTTATTTTTTTTAATTTTTTTTTTATTTATTTATGATAGTCACACAAGAAAGAGAGAGGCAGAGACACAGGCAGAGGGAGAAGCAGGCTCCATGCACCGGGAGCCCGACGTGGGATTCGATCCCGGGTCTCCAGGATTGCGCCCTGGGCCAAAGGCAGGCGCCAAACTGCTGCGCCACCCAGGGATCCCAAGACTGTTTAAAAAAAACAACTCCTTTCTGACCTAGTGATTGTTAGTTCAATGACAAGTTTAAGGGCTGCTTCTTTTGATCAAAAAAATTGGGATCAGTTAAGAACACAATCTTTTAAATGGAAAGACTCTTTTAGGAATTATAGGTAAAACACACCTGTAGGTCAAGTCTTAAAGTTCATAGCATGGGAGGGTGCCAATGTCTTTGAGATACAACCACCAACATTTCAGGATGCATGAGGGATAGACAGGTGGTCTCTTGATTGCTACCTCTTCTAATAACTTTACAGAATTCAAAAACATCTCAGTAGTTCTATAAAAGTCTCATAATTAGCTATGTCAGCTAAAACTATTTAAAACAATAGAACAGAACCTAAAAGTTGTCACACCAGTAGTATTTTTTTCAGTGCCAAGATGTCTCCCTTCTAAAGATACTTCACAAACCTCAAGGTCATCTTTTTTCTTTTTTTTTAGCTTTTTTTTTTTAAAATAAATTAATTTTTTTATTGGTATTCAATTTACCAACATACAGAATAACACCCAGTGCTCATTCCGTCAATTGTTCCCCTCAGTGCCCGTCACCCACTCACCCCCACCCCCCACCCTCCTCCCCATCCACCACCCCTAGCTTGTTTCCCAGAGTTAGGAGTCTTTCATGTTCTGTCTCCCTTTCTGATATTTCCCACACATTTCTTCTCCCTTCCCTTATATTCCCTTTCACTATTATTTATATTCCCCAAATGAATGAGAACATACACTGTTTGTCCTTCTCCGATTGACTTACTTCACTCAGCATAATACCCTCCAGTTCCATCCACGTTGAAGCAAATGGTGGGTATTTGTCGTTTCTAATGGCTGAGGAATATTCCATTGTATACATAAACCACATCTTTATCCACTCATCTTATGATGGACACCGAGGCTCCTTCCACAGTTTGGCTATCGTGGCCATTGCTGCTAGAAACATCGGGGTGCAGGTGTCCCAGCGTTTCATTGCATCTGAATCTTTGGGGTAAATCCCCAGCAGTGCAATTGCTGGGTCGTAGGGCAGGTCTATTTTTAACTGTTTGAGGAACCTCCACACAGTTTTCCAGAGTGGCTGCACCAGTTCACATTCCCACTAACAGTGCAGGAGGGTTCCCTTTTCTCCACATCCTCTCCAACATTTGTGGTTTCCTGCCTTGTTAATTCTCCCCATTCTCACTGGTGTGAGGTGGTATCTCATTGTGGTTTTGATTTGTATTTCCGTGATGCAGGTGATGCAGAGCATTTTCTCATGTGCATGTTGGCCATGTCTATGTCTTCCTCTGTGGAGATTTCTCTTCATGTCTTTTGCCCATTTCATGATTGGATTGTTTGTTTCTTTGCTGTTGAGTTTAAGAAGTTCTTTATAGATCTTGGAAACTAGCCCTTTATCTGATACGTCATTTGCAAATATCTTCTCCCATTCTGTAGGTTGTCTTTTGGTTTTGTTGATGTATCCTTTGCTGTGCAAAAGCTTCTTATCTTGATGAAATCCCAATAGTTCATTTTTGCTTTTGTTTCTTTTGCCTTCGTGGATGTATCTTGCAAGAAGTTACTGTGGCCCAGTTCAAAAAGGGTGTTGCCTGTGTTCTTCTCTAGGAGTTTGATGGAATCTTGTCTCACATTTAGATCTTTCATCCATTTTGAGTTTATCTTTGTGTATGGTGCAAGAGAGTGGTCTAGTTTCATTCTTCTGCATGTGGATGTCCAATTTTCCCAGCACCATTTATTGAAGAGACTGTCTTTCTTCCAGCGGATAGTCTTTCCTCCTTTATCGAATATTAGTTGACCATAAAGTTCAGGGTCCACTTCTGGGTTCTCTATTCTGTTCCACTGATCTATGTGTCTGTTTTTGTGCCAGTACCACACTGTCTTGATGACCACAGCTTTGTAGTACAATCTGGAATCTGGCATTGTGATGCCCCCAGATATGGTTTTCTTTTTTAAAATTCCCTTGGCTATTCGGGGTCTTTTCTGATTCCACATCAAGGTCATCTTTGTTAATTTCTGCTGCACTTCATTAATTTAGTTCATCAGTCAACAAATATCTTCCCATTCCTATTATTTCCTGGGCACTATAATAAGTTCTGCCAAAAAGAAAAATGACTAAAACATGCCCTTCCTTTCTGAAGAGCTCAGAATCTAGTGGAGACAGATAAATAATGGTAGGAAGGGAGTATGATGTATAGTTTGATAGAGAGAAGCAGAAGAGATAAAATAGTAACTGAACTCAAACTTAAGAACTCGAATAGGTCTGTCTTGGAGGAAAGAAGACTTGCTGTGGTTAATTACAGTCTGGTTCTTCCTGGAAATGCCCAGTGTTTCCCTACTTCTTAGGTAGTGAGAGTACAAAACAAGTGGTATGATAACTATAGCAGACAGCTTCACAATTTTCTTCACTCCCCTTGATGAGTAACTGTATTTCTCAGAATTCACTGTAGTTTAATTTTTTTAAGTACCAAGAAAAGGCAGGGGGAACCAGTTTCATATCTGATTACCTTTGTGGTTTTTTGCCTTTCCAAAGGAAAAAAAAAAAATCAGTAGCTCCTCCATTTTAGCAAATACAGAAAACAGACTTATTTCTCCTCTTGAGGTACTTATTTAAACAGAAATGTTTGGAAATTAGTGTCACCTGGGTGCTTTAATAAGAAATGGTTGGGATAAACTTTTTAGCATACTTATCCTGGTATAATTGAATAGCACTTAAAAGCCAGTGGACTCTGGGTGAAAGGATACAGAGATTTTTTTGTAATGTTTTATTTTTAAAACTTTTTATTTTAAATGTCTTAAGCCATTTACTTTAAATTATTTCCAGATGAAAGTTTAAAAAGATACAAAGGAAACAAAGGAACATTGGAAACAAAGAAAAAAGAATGCAGCAGGATTTTACCAGGATAAGAAAGGCAAGAAAAGGTAGCTAGGGAAGGAATTCAAGACAAGGGTACAGAGACATGAACCCACATGGTGCGCCCAGATAGGTAGTTTAAAAGGCTGGAATATGGAGATAGCCAAGGCATAAGGGCTAGGAAAGAGCATGAACAAATATGACACAAGAGAGGCAAGATCATAGAGGAACTTGTATAGCATGCTAAGGTCTTTTATTTGCATTTTGTAGGATTCCAAACCCCAATAAAGTGCTTGGAACAGGAAAGTGACTTGATTACATTTGCATTTTAAAAGATTTTATTTATTTATTTGAGAGAGAGTGCACACACGAGCAGGAAGAGAGACAGAGAGAGAGAATCCCAAGCATCAAGCGTGGAGCCCAACACAGGGCTCAATCTCAGGACCCTGAGATCACGACTTGGCTGAAATCAAGAGTCATATGCTTAACCAACTGAGCCACCTCGGCCCCCATTATTTACATTTTTAAAAGATCATTGGTATCAACATGGAGAATTAATTGAAGGAAAATGAAGCGAAGGAAAAAGAAACAAGTAAGAAGTTATTTAATTAGTCCAGTGAAAGATCATATGGAATTGGAAAATCATAAGACAACCCAAATTTTTATTCAAACATGATTAAAATTGCTGTGAAACCACAGAGTACATATCACCATGGTCTTTTATGAGAAATCTCAACAGGAAGGAAAGTTTTTTGGCATAAGAGCCCTTAAAGCTGCAAAGCACTGAGCTAGTCATGATTTGTTATAAAAAGTACAGAAGAAACTTGAGAAATACTTGTAAATCCAATATCACAAAAGTATAATAAATAAAGAGAATTATTCAACTGCAGTGAACAAAATTAAACCTAGAGTACATCATATATTGTTAATAAAATTGAGATTCTAGCCAGTTTGCTAAAGGGGAACGAAGATTTCCTTTAAAACTTTCACTAAGATTCATAGTTTTCTCCTTAATATAATCCTTAATTCTAAGTTACTGTCAGTTTTGCATGTTTGTGATTAGATGCATTTTACTCACTATCTGTCTATTTTTAGGAATTTGCACTTGCTACATTATGTTGCAGAAAACTGAGTTTTTCATGAAATTATAATGCACACTGACTTCTTCCTGGGACTCCTCTACTCCATAAAAGCTATGAATTTGAAAGTGTTGATCTTTGCTGTTGGCTTTTCCCTATAGACACATTTGAGAAAAAAAAAAACTTTAATGCATAATTCCAAGAGATTTATTCTAATGCAAGTCTGTTACTTCCACAATGACAAGAAGGCTGACCTAGGACTTAGATGGCCATGGAGAGGAACAGGTGGAGTTAGGTGACTTTGTAGAGCAGGCCAGTGGGTCTTACTCTTTATAAGATAATGAATGATGAAAGAGTGGGGAATACTTCCCAGATTTCTGTCTGAAGTGATGAGGAATATAGCAGTGTCATTAATAAAAATGCAGGAGAGAGAGTAGCTTCAAAAGATAAGTATCATTTAAGATATATTCAAATTGAATGTGCCTTTACTTACATTCAAAAACATATTCAAAACAAAAACATATTCAGTGGGTACTTGAAAATATAGATCTGAGCTCAGGAGACACACTGGGTTTGGCAATAAAGATTTGAGAATCAACAGTGTATTAGTGATAACAATAGCAGTGACACTGATGCCCACTGAAATAATAATCCTTTACATTTGTACAGAAATTTTTAAAGCACACTTACCATATAATATCTCATCTAAGGTAGGTCATCCAAAGGCAGTTATTCCCATTTTACAGGTGAATACACTAAAGACCAGACAGGTTAACACTCACCCAAATTCACAAGTCCACCCTAGAGTGCAGGTCCTCCAACTCCATTACAAGTGTTCTTTCTTTTGTTCTATACTGACTCGATAAAATAACTGTGTGCAAATCTGTGGGAAGGACTATAGCGCTAAATACTGTGCTTTCCAACTTGGATAAACCTAGTCATTCAGAAACAAATTTCAAAGTCTCCATTGCACTAAAATCATAACAACTTAAGCACACATAAACTTAACATGCTTAATTCTGAAAGTACTGTAGGTGGCTATTTGTTCCTTCCTCCCAAAGTTGGGATCTGCCTCTGTCATGTAATTTTGGAAGATTCTCACCTCCTATCATGAGGAGGAAAAGGAGACTTTGAATTAATCATCTATTATATTGCCTTCTACTTGCTCTCCTGTGGCAAGAAGAATTCAGCTGTCCTGTGCCTTTACCTTAATTCATAAACACACAGAGAGGACGGAATGAGCAAACTGTTGGATCCCACATGTCATTCCTATGGACTCTCACAGAAGGTTGATAGAGAACGTAAGTGGGCACAAAACCACAGAAGAACAATGTCATCCACTGTGTTATTGAATTTGATGATCCAAGTTACTCAGACCAGAATGTTCTCTAACCTAAAATATATCTCTTATGGAGAAACTGGTTAAAACTCCTAAGTTAGAGGTTATTTATTTGTTTGTCAGAGGGAAAGAGTTTTGAATATGTGAGGTGAAATGGTATTGAATGGGATGAACAGAACTTCAGAAGAAATTTTTTAAAGAATGTAGCCTACTTAAAGGCAAACAGCAAGAACTATTTGTGAAGTAGAAAGAAGTGGTGAAGGACTCAGGGAAGGAAACAAAAGGAGTGCTACTAACAAAAAGCACTAGCCTTGGAAGTAGTGTGCACTCAACCATGCAGAATTGCATCCACTTTAAAAAGTACAAAATGAACATTTTTCAAGTAGAGCCACAATAGTGGCTATTGAAATGCAGCAAAATGATCCAGAAATCAAAAGATATAAAGCAATCTCAGCAACTGAAATAAAGCTCCAGACACGACACTACTCTCAATCGCACATAAATGTCAGACATCATATATTTTATACCCTAAGATAGCATTAAATTTAATGGGAATTTTACGTGCACAAAGACTCTGGAGTTTGGATACATGAAATAAAGATTTGAATTGCTAATTTGAAGAATGGATCAGAAGGACCCCTATAAGCCTTGGAAAAGTAGGATTTGGGATTTGAGCAATTTTTCTTTGGTAGGGGTAGATTGCTATTGGCTCATTAGGATGTTCTCAGTTGGATTTCCCTTTTTATGTTCCTTTAATGCAGAGACTGACACATAACATTTATAAATGGGTCCATAAAACATCTGGGAATGAGTGAGGAAAATAAAATCAAAGGTAGGTGATGACAAAAAAAATGAAATAAAACTGCAGGCAAGAGTGGGGCATTGGGAAAGAGAGTCAGAAAAAGGACTTGAAATAAATAAAGAACATAAACAATTGGACTAATTTTTGTAGTGATCTGGTAAATCTATCCTTATTAGATATATGCAAGTATTAAGGAAGAAATATTCTCTCTTATAAAACACAAAAAGAAATAAGAATAAGCATATTCTAATAGTATCATTTGGGATAGGTTTCTTTTAATGTATTCACTACGTCTGCATTTTCCAAACAAGCATGTCTATTTTTATGATTGGGAAAATGCCTTAATCTAAGAAGACTTTCTAAGCAAAATCTTACAGTTCAAGCATCACCAGCATCTGTAATAATGGTACACCCCAAAATGCAGGCCCATGCAACATCCACATTGTAGAAAGAACTGAATATGATCTGGTCTCCAATTCTTGTTACTAGCTGTGGAGTTTGAGCAAGTCTCTTTCACTCTCTAAACCTCGTTTCCTAATAGATAAAAATCAGGACGGTAATGGCTACCCACTCAGCTCACAGAGTAGGAAAAACAAATGATACGAATGTATTTCCAACTACAGTGACATCTGTAAAGTGTTAGTGTGATATAAACAATGCTAAAATGCACGTTAGCTCAATTTCATCTAAAAAAAAACCTCACTTTTTAATAATCTTTCCCTTGTTTTTTTTTTAATAAGGTACTATAATGTATTACCATCCACAAGAAAACTCCTGTTAATGTTTTCAAGAACTGTGTATTTTTTATGATTATATATGAATGTTGTCTCAGGCAGAGTCTAGGCAGAAAATTGAATCCTGAGAAAGAAGATTGAAATACGGAGACTTAATGAAGGGACTGCTTTCAGAAGTGTGGGTAGAGTCAAGGGATTAGACAGGACATGGTGCAGCACACAGAGAATAGTAAGGACGGGAAGTATTTCCATCCCTTAGCCAAAGGCCACAGGGGAAAAAAATACAGCTACCTGGCAGGAGCTATAGTCACAGAGAGCCATAGATTTGGTACCACAGGGGAAAGAAATCAAATGCCAGATCACTTTCTTTGCCAGCCCTTCAGTATTGGACTAGCACCTTTCATTGACCAAAACTAATTATAAACCCTCTGATGTGGGACACCTGGGTGGCTCAGCGGTTGGGCGTCTGCCTTTGGCTCAGGGCACGATCCCGGGGTCCTGGGATGGAGTCCCACATCGGACTCCTTGCGGGGAGCCTGCTTCTCCCTCTGCCTGTGTCTCTGCCTCCCTGTGTCTCTCATAAATAAATAAATAAAATATTTTTAAAAATAAATAAACCCTCTGATGAGGGAACTTCCAAAATGCCATCTATAAGAATCAACCTCTCAGAGCACACAGCAAAGCAATCAAGAATGGAAAATCAATCTGATGGGAGGCTGGCAGGCAGAGAACAATTAGTACATATATTAAAATGGAAAATAGGAGGTGCTTGGGTGGCTCAGTGGTTGAGCATCTGCTTTTGGCTCAGGTCGAGTCCCCTGCAGGGAGGCTGCTTCTCCCTCTGCCTATGCCTCTGCCTCTCTCTGTGTATCTCTCATGAATAAATAAATAAAATCTTTTAAATAAATAAAATCTTTTAAATAAATAAATAAATAAATAAATAAATAAATAAATAAATAAATAAATAAAATGGAAAATAGTTATATATAGTTAGTTTTGTATATTAAACTTCCAGTTAGCATTGTATCAATGACCATTTTTCCATATTACATAAAGTTTTTCCTGTGATATAATTTTCTATGACTTCATAGCATTTTATCAACAGGATATATTACAATTTACTGGAGACATATAAATTATTTCTTTTCTCTCTTCCAAATATCCTCATATATCAGTATTTTTGCATTTATCTCATAGTGATCTTATAACTCCTAGAGTTGGAATAATGGATTGTAAAATCTAAAGTTATTGGTGCATGTGCCAAATTCTCCTCCAGCAAATACATGAGAGTGCCCATTTTAGTACAAACTCACCAATACTAGGCATTTTTATATTTTTAATTTGACATTTCAATCAGTGAAGAAAAATCTATCCTATTTTAATTTGCATTTCTTTAATTAGTAGTAATATTAAATATGTTTTCAATATCACTATTTCTTCTGTAGAGAAATTAGTTCCTGGGTTTTTCTTGTTCCTCTTTTACAGGGAATAATTTACAAGAAATTACTTGAAATAAGGTGTTCTAGTGTCAGTTTATTCTCTAGTTATTTAGGGTATATTTGTTTAATTGCTACACATTATTTTCTACCATTATTTTTCAAATTTTAAAGGCATAAGTTTATAGGTGAAATTCCAATTTAAAAAATCTTAGAAGCTTAGAATTTTTTGTTGTTTTGTAAAGATAAAATACTTTGGCTGCCTCCATCCACCATGGACATCTGGAATGAATTATCTTAATTTAGGAAGACAGGATAGAATGAAGACGGGAAGGTGATTTGCTAAAACCATCGAAATGATAATTTTTAATAAACTACTTTCAGGTAAACAAAGAAAAAACTAAGATCCTATGACAGATTGGAGAAACATGGCCACAGTATTTTCTAACTACTCTCATCTAAAGGTAAAGCATATTTCCCCACCCTTTAAATTTTGGCTGGCCTTGTGTCTTATTCTGACCAGTAAATAGAATGCATCAAAAGTGATGTTATGGAGATCCTAGAGCCTGGGGTTTAGGAGACTTTGCAGCTTCTGCTTTTACCCTCTTGGACCACTGCCCTGACCTAGCTAACAAAAGGAAGCCCATCCAGCCTAGTGCAGGGTAAGAGGCCATGTAGAAGAACTGGGTGCCTTTGTCTACAGCCAGCACCGATAGCCAGGCATGTGAGTCAGGCCATGTTGGACCTTATAGCTCAGTCAACCCTCCAGTTGAATGCAGCCACATGAACAAGCCAGGCAAAACCAGCAGAACTACACATCCAGCCCACAGAATTGTGAGAAAAAATAAATCCTTGTTGTTTGAGCCACTAGAGTTCGTAGTGGACTGCTTCTCAGCAATGGTTAATAAATGCAGGTATAAGAGAGTATGTCTCTGAACCACTGACTGATTTCAGTTTTATCCTATAATACAGATGCGGGAAACAATAAAATATGAAAGTTTTTTCCTAGAAGTAAATGAAAAAACAAAATGTGAAAGAATCACATACAAGTTGATAAAATCAAGATATGTTAGTTTTTGAGAGGAAGAGGTAATTAATACAATTAAATTATATTGTAAACCGCACCACAACTAAAGAGTAAATCCACTTCTAGGGTATGTGTGAGCTTCTTTGGGTCCATCCCCCCATGGAAATACCACGTTGTCAATGTGCCCAGCCCTAGGGGTCTGAGGTGCCTCAGGGCACAGAACACAGCCACTGTGAGTAAACAAAGCTGGTAACCCATGGGTGTTCCCAGCACCATCATATTCTAGAGCAGAAGTCTGAAGAGTTCAAGAATTCTAAATTCCAATCTAGCCTTCCAAGTTATAATGAATGAAAGAATGAAAATGAAAGAATATTTACCCGGACAAGAAGAAAAGAATTTTACACTTGTTAACTTGACTTAAAACTAAAATATTTAAGCTTATGTTATTCTGACCTCTACTGTACTCTTCTCCAGGGCTCCACAAATGATAGCAGTGGCTCCTAACCCTCTAAATTAGAGTCCACTGACCCCTAACGGCCCATCAATATATTCTTTCCCATAACATGTTCACTTTTGATGATAATATCTCCCTCATTTGCATTTCCGTTGAACAAGTTTTGACTTAGCATTTGCTATGGACTGAATACTTTCTAAAAGGTGGTGCATGATAATTACTGAAATAACTCTTTGGCTAAAAATAAATATCCCCAATATTTCAAGTTTTGGAACATTATGAGATGGTATTACAAAAGTTGATGAAACTTTAAGCAATTTTGTTTGCTTTTTATAGTCTCATTTTTAATTCCTTTTTAATAAGAATCTGAAATGTAGGTTTGATTGTAGCTATTCATTATAGTTTTCTTTTACTGTGTGTGTTTTCTTGTGTATTTGCGTGTGTGTGTGTATTAACGGGTTTTTCTTTTCTTTGGAATAAAATTAAAAAGTAAAAAACACTCAGCAGTATACAAAACTATAAAAGTATTCTATGGCCAATTCTCTGAGCCAAGAAAGTAGCAAAACAGTTGGCAAGAAAGGGAGGATTCAAGAGATACTTGAGAAGAAAGTTAGATAAGTCTTGGAGATAGAGTAGAAGTGGAGGGTTGAAGAGAAGAGAGGGGAAGAACCAAAAATGGCAACCAACTTCTGGGTTAAGAGTTTATAAGGAACTTCTGCTGCTCCTTGAGATGGGAAGACCATGGGTAAGGAAGCCATTGAGAAAATAAAGACAATAATTGAATGCCCCAAGGGCTGCATGTGGAGAACGGATCAAGGTGGCCGAAAATACCATCGCAGGATGACTCCTTCCAATTAATTAAAGCTGTGATCATCCCTGTGTTAGCATAATCACCCTATTTGCTCACTTTTCACATGTCTATTTGGATCCAAAGCCCAATTTCTGCTTTTATTTTGCCTGGCATTCCATTTGACTAGTGAAGCACTCATCCTCCTACACTACTGACAGGCTTAGAGGACTTGACTCCGAGAACCCCTGATGGAAACACTACAGGGAGTGAAAACTGGGTTCGAGTCTGGCTGGCTGCAGTGCTTCCTATTAATGGGTAGAAATGTAATATTCATTAAAAAGAATTCAGACTTCAATCGTTCTAATAATCATGAACTCCTTTCATCAATGCATAATAGAACAAAAAGATTGATTTTCATTAGGAATGACTTTCAACATTTTTTTACTTCTTAAATAAAAAATAAATCTGTTCAAAGTCTTATGAGGTTCAAGATATGTCTGATATGCTTGGAAACAGTAGGCAAGTTTTTATACAGTTGTTCTACTCTTCACCATTGTAGTCAATTTAAAATATTCCATTTTCTGGTGAAATTTAGCAGCCTAAAATTGCTTTCAATTAAGAAGCCCCTCTCACTTCTCGCTCCTTCTGCTCACTAAAATATTATTTTTTTAAAAAAACATTTAGTATGACTAGGACATTGTGTGCCTTCTTCTTTGCCCATAATGAGTTATGGGAGAAATGAGGAACAGGAGAGAGTCATCAATAAAATTACCACACCACCCATATAGAGTCCCCAAAAGTTAGAAAATGACTACTTGACATTTTCTAAGTGTCAACAACACTACTGTCAACAACAACAGCTATTCTGAATAGCTTCATCAGAATAAGACCTTGTCCAAAGGCATCTGTATTTTCAGGATGTCAAGGAAATGTGAGTCCTCCAGAGTGCACAGCCACTTTAGATTGTATAGACTTTCCTTGTGATGTTAAAATGGATTCTTGTAAAACTTGAAAGCCAGTTTATTTACAAACTTAAAAGGATAGAATTAAAAGGACCCAAAGAAATCACACAATCTGACTGGGTCAATTAGAGCATCACATTCCCCTGGCCATGGTGAATGATCAAAGGATGGGCACGTGACCCAAATCACTGTGACACATGGAGACTGAAGCTGGGAGGGGAATCACACATCCTGCTCTCTTCTGTTTATAAATGTTCTAAGTGTCGTGAATAAGTGGTATTTGTTGGTGTGTGCTAAATAAAGTTTTATATGTTGAATAAATGGATAAAAAAAATTGGGGCCTAGAGAGATTGCTTAGTTATCCCAAAGTCACAGAGAAATAGTAAAATGATAGTAAGGACTCTTATCAAAGAGATTTTTTTTTAAGTGGCCAAAGCATGAAAATCATCTAGTGATATATATGACTGATATCTAGTAGAGGACGCTTTCAGACACAACTGGATACAAGAGTTTAAAAGATGTTATTAAGGCTTGGCTTCTTTTTAATCCCTCAGCTTTGTCTTTCCAGGTCATTGGCTTCATCTTCACAAGGTGATCACTAGAAATCTAGGGCAACCTCTTCCATATTACCAAAAAGTCCCAGAAGGGGAGAAAAAAAGTATGTGGGTTTCCCAGTGGTCCTAGCACAAGCCTAACACTGACTGGGTCATGTGACCAGTCTTCAGTCAATCTCCCTGGCCAGGGGATTCTGATGTTTTGATTGGCCTAGGCTGTGTTGCATGCTCACCTTGAGCAGTAAGAGTTAACTCCATCTGAAACATGCAAGAGGGTATGGTCGGAGTGGTTTTTGAGGGAGAATCATTCTGTTACCAGGAAATGCTGGATGGTAAAAATTATAGATGCCAACTACACCAGTCAAGCAGTGTCTGGATCACCAATAATCGCTTAAAGAAAGAAACTATTTCCTCTACCCCTCCTATAATTAAAAAACCTCTGGGGCGCCTGGGTGTCTCAGTTGGTTAAGCATCTGACTCTCGAGTTTGGCTCAGATCATGATCTCAGGGTCCTGAGATTGAGCCCCATGTGGGGCTCTGTACTGAGCGTGAGCCTGCTTGAGATTCTTTCTCTCTCTGCCCCTACCCTCACTCACACTTTTTTCTCTCTCTCTCTCTCTCAAAACAAAACAAAACAAAAAAAACTCTTAACAAGCTATGAGAAAGAGAAAATAGCAAATCAAAAAGCAATGGATAAAGTAGGGAGCCTCAGTAGACTGAACACAAAAACAAGATGACTTTCTAACCAGCTTGGTTATTGCTCTGTACCACTGAGCACTGGGATAGGGCACTCACTGCCCCGTCTTGATGTGGCTAGGGCCTCCTTACCCATAGTGCTGCTCCACTCCATGTGAGGCTGAGAGTTTGACACCCTTAGGTCTGTGAGAGATAGAAGATGGTTCCCTTGTCCCCAAGATAAAACTTTCTTGTGCTCTGTGTTGTATGTTCTGCTAACATACAAATTAACAGCTGAAAGCAATGACTAAAAGTCTACTTAGAGCAAATGAGGGACCCAAATGAAGTATCAGAATGGGATGGTGGGATCCATCAATGGCAAACTTCTCAATTTTCTCAGTTTTCCTGAGGACCAGCCAGATCAGACTCTGCTAGTCATATTCGTATTTATTATTGGGGTCACTCAATTCTACTATGCCTTCTGCCACCTCTGCATCTGATCACATGAGCAGACCTGGAATCATCCACTAGCCCGCATCTTAAGCCTCATATTAACCATACAGAAAAAACTGAGCTCCCTTTCTTCCTTCTTGGTTTCAACATCCCTGAAGGGACTGCTTGCTGCAACTTGCACCATTTGTTCAACTGTAGCTAGAGAGTGAGGAGGACATGGTGAATGAAGTAGCTGCTCCCAAGGTGATTGTATAAATCAAGGAGAAGTAGGTCCAAAAACAATTGGGATGGGAGAAAAGCAGACAGTATAACAAGTGTCCAAGTCAGAGCAATGCCACTGCCTCTGTCTGAGTGCTTCTATTGCTGCTGCCTGTAGAAAACTTTAAATCTTAGGCCAGGACTATACCAAGGTATACAGGGGCATGAGCAGGCTTATAATTTGGTGCCCATTCATTTATTTAATATAAGAAGAAAAAATATTTTGCATCAATGTAAATCATATTCTTCCTTTTTCTGTTTCAAATAAGGAATTTATTGTATGGCTTTTAAACTCATTTTACTAATTTTCTATCAGTAAAAACTCACAGGTGTTAAACACACTCTTGCCCAACATGGATGTGTAAATGTATATACAAGCACATAAGCATAAGATTTTTAAACATCAGTCTCCAGGTTTAACATCTTTCTCACTTTCAGAAAATATTTTTCCTAGTTTTCTATACTTCATAGTCTCCTGTTTACTTTTACAATTTTTCTACTCAGATAACTTCTTAAGAGACACGTTAAAGTTCTTAAAATAACATGAACATAGACATAAAACATAATTAACATAGTGAGGTCAAAATTTAACATACATTCATACGTGTAAAGACATTGAGTTTCTTCCTTTCCCAGAGCTAATCTAATCTTCTTCACAAGCCCTTAGCTTATTGGATAATGGAGAAAAAACTTAAAATCAATTTTATCTATTAAATTTGGCCTAACCCAATAAACTAAACAATCTCTTTACATGATCTAATCTTGTTCAGATAAAGTTCTTTCCCCTTGTGTATGTTTTTCTTCCTCCTCTTGCTCCTCTCCAAGATGGCAGATGGTTATTGGGGGATGGGGAGGAAGGGCCCACATGGCCTCCCCATGGCAAAGAGAGAACGTATCATTTTCTCACACATAAATCCTTGAGTTCTTCTCTGGCTACCTTGATCACTGAAATAGCGTCCTTTGGCCGTCTGGTGATGAATCATCCTGCTGGCATCAATTGAAAAAATCTGTGTAGCAGGTCTTCTTACTTTAAACACCTTTACATCAGTGTCCTATGATTATCCCTGCCCACCTGACCCCTTTTTAGTAATCGCTGATGTTATGTATATCCCTAAGATCTCATTGCAATTCCCAGTTGGTCCCCAGGCAGAATGGTCTTTTTAACAGTAGTCAGGTGAGAGATGTCACACCCCTGTGACATCCCTCCTGCCAAGCCACCAACAAGCACCATCAGCTACTTCCCACACCTCTCTGTAGAATATGTGAGAATCTCTTGACCTTCCACATTGTAGAGATGGAGTCTTCTCTGCATAAATGCTCTTCATCAAGGATTTTATCCTGAGGTGGCCACCACACATTGGTGTAGGAGGAACCACCATGAAAACTGGTCTCTTATCAACCCTATCATAGAAAAGTCAAAAGTATCTCTACTTTGGATCTTCTCTCATCTTACCTAATACATCCTGTTAGAATTTCAACCCTGATGAGGAAAGTTAACACAAATGTGTTGCAACTCCTGCTTTTTTTTTTTAATTTTTTAAATTTATTTATGATAGTCACACAGAGAGAGAGAGAGAAAGAGAGAGAGAGAGAGAGGCAGAGACACAGGCAGAGGGAGAAGCAGGCTCCATGCACCGGGAGCCCGACATGGGACTCGATCCCGGGTCTCCAGGATCATGCCCTGGGCCAAAGGCAGGTGCTAAACCGCTGCACCACCCAGAGATCCCCGCAACTCCTGTTTTTACTTACTTCCATTCTCTTTTCCTTTAAAAAATAAATATGTAATATATAAAAATATAGATGTAGATATATATACAGTGGAATATTGTATGGATGGACAAATGGATAAAGAAGATGTGGTACATTTAGACAGAAGTTGCTTCTAGATCTTGGCTACTGTAAATAATGCCACAATAAACAAGGGTGCATGTATCTTTTTGAACTAGTGTTTTTGTTTTCTTTAGGTAAATACCTACTAATAGAATTATTGGAGCATATGGTATTTCTATTTTTAATTTTTTGAGGAACCTCCATACTGTTTTCTGCAATGGCTATACCAAGTTACATTCCCACCAATAGTACACAAGGGTTCCTTTTCTTCCACATCCTCGCCAATACTTATTTCTTGTCTTTTTTAGCCATCCTGACATGTGTAAGGTGATATTTCATTGTGGTTTTGACTTGCATTTCCCTGATGATTATTGATGTTGAGTATCTTTTCTATCTTTTCATGTGTCCATTGGCTATCTGTATGTTTTCTTTGGAAAAATGTCTCCTCGGGTCCCTTGCCCATTTTTAAATTGGATTGTTTAGGGGTTTTTTGGTAGTGAATTTTATCAGTTCTTATATTTTGGGTATGAAACCCTTATCAAATATATCATTTGCAAATATTTTCTCCCCTCCAGTAGGTTGCCTTTTTGTTTTGTTGATAGTTTTCTTTGCCGTGCAGAAACTTTTTATTTTGGCATAGTCCCAATAGTTTATTTTTGCTTTTGTTTCTCTTGCCTTAGAAGGCATATCTAGAAAAACACTGCTATAGCTGATGTCAGAGAAACCACTGCTATGTTCTTCACTAGGATTTTAATAGTTTCAGGTCTCACATTTAGGTCTTTAATCCACTTTGAGTTTATTTTTGTGTATGCTGTTAGAAAGTGATCTAATTAAAATCCTTTTACATATAGCTATCCAGTTTTCCCAACACCAGTTAGCAAAGAGACTGTCTTTTCCCTTTTGTATATTCTTGCCTGTTTTGTCATAGATTAATTGACTATATATAAGCATGAGTTTATTTCTGGGATTTCTTATTCTGCTCCATTAATCTACATGTTTATCTCTGTGCCAGTACCATACTGTTTTGATTACTGCAGTTTCACTGAGTACTTTGAAATTTGGAATTATGATACCTCCAGCTTTTTCTTTCTCAGGATTGCTTTGGCTGTTCAGGGTCTTTTGTGGTTCCATACAAATTTTAGGATTATTTTTTTTAGTTTTGTGAAAAAATGCGGTTGATATTTTGATAGGGATTGCATTGAATCTGTAGACTGCTTTGTGTATTATGGACATATTAATAGCATTAATTTTTCCAAACCATAAGCATGGAATATTTTTCCATTTGTTTATGTCATCTTCAATTTCTTTTATCAATGTTGTATAGTTTTCAGAGTACAGCTCTTTCTCCTCTTTTAAGATTATTCCTAGGTAGTTTATTCTTTTTGGTGCAATTGTAAATGGAATTGTTTTCTTAATTTCTCTTTCTGAAGTATCATTATTAGTGTAGAGAAATACTACCAATTTCTAGGTGTTAATTTTGTATCCTGCGACTTTAGTGAACTCATATATTGCTTCTAATGTTTTTTTAGTTGAGTCTTTAGAGTTTTCTACGTATAGTATTACATCATCTGCAAATAGTAACAGTATAACTTCTTTACTAATATAGATGCCTCTTATTTCTTCTTGTCTGATTGTTATACTAGGCCTTCCTGTACTATGTTGAATAAGAGTGGTGAGAGTGGATATCCTTGTCTTGTTCCTGGTCTTAGACAGAAAGCTCTGTTTTTCACTACTCAGTATGATATTAGCTATAGATTTTTCATATGTGGCTTTTATTATGTTGAGATATGTTCTCTCTGAACCCACTTTGTTGAGAGTTTTTTATCATGAACGATGTTATATTTTGTCAAATGCTTTTCCTACACCTATTGGGATGATCATATGATTTTTATTCTTCGTTTTGTTGATGTAGTGTGTCCTGTTAATTGATTTGCAAATATGGAACCATTCTTACATCCTCAGGATAAATTCACTTGACCATGGTGAATGATCCTTTGAATGTATTGTTGAATGGTTTGCTAATATTTTATTGAGAATTTTGCATCTACGTGCATCAAGGATATTGGTCTACAGTTTTATTTTTTGTGTATCTTTGTCTGGTTATGATATTAGAATAATGCTCACTTCATAAAATGTATCTAGATTTTTTTTTCTATTCTATTTTTGTCAATAGTTTGAAGATAAATACTTGTGAATCCATCTGATTCTGCACTTTAATTTTTGGGTAATTTTTTTTTATTGATTCAATTTTGTTCCTATTAATTGGTCTGTTCAGATTTTCTATTTCTTCCTGATTCAGTCTTGGAAGACAATATGTTTCTAGGAATTTTTCCATTTCTTTTACATTGTTCAATTTGTTGGCATATAATTATTGTAGAATTCCCTTATAATCCTTTGTACTTCTGAGGTGTAAGTTGTTACTTCCCGTCTCTTGTTTCTGACTGTATTTATTTGGGTCCTTTTCCCCTTTGTCTTGATGAATCTGGCTAAGGATTTATCAATTTTGTTTATCTTTTCAAAGAACCAGCTCTTGGTTTTATTGATTTTTTTCTTTCTTTTTTTTTAAGTCTCTATGTCATTTATTTCTGCTCTGATCTTCATTATTTCCTTCCTTCTATTCACTTTGGGCTTTGGTTGTTCTTTTAGGTGTAAGGTTAGATTCTCTATTTAAATTTTTTGTTTGTTTGTTTCTTGAGGTAGGCCCTGTATCACTATATATTTCCCTCTTAGACCTTTCACTGCATCCCAAAGATTTTAGACCATTGTGTTTTCATTTTTATTAGTCTCCATGTATTTTTTCTTTTATTTTTCTTTAATTATTTCATTGAACTATTGGTATTTAGTGTCATGTTGTTTAGCTTCCATGTATTTGTGTTTTTTCTTGATTTTTTTTTCTTGCAATTGATTTCTAGTTTCGTACAGTTGTGGTCAAGAAGATGTATGGTATGGTTTCAATTTTCTTAAATATATTGAGGCTTGTTTTGTGGCCTAACATGTGACCTATCTTGGAGAATGTTCCATGCACCCTCAAAGAGAACATGTATTCTGTTGTTTCTGGATGAAACAATATGTAATATGTTTCAATTCAAAGACATTAATATGTCATTTAAAGACACTGTTATCTTATTGATTCTCTGCCTAGATGATCTTCCACTAATGTAAGTGGGTTGTTAAAATTCCCTACTATAATTGTATTACTATTAATTTCTCTCTGTTAATATTTGCTTTATGTATTTAGGGGCTCCAGTATTGGGTGCAAAGATATTTGCAATTGTTAGAATGATCCCTTTATCATTATGTAATGTTTACTTTTGTCTCTTGTTATAGTATTTGTCTCAAAGTCTATTTTGTCTGATTTAAGTATTGCTACTCTAGCTGGGGTTTTTTTGTTTTTGTTTTTACTTTCATTTGCTTGGTAATTGTTTTTCCATCCCTTCACTTCAGTCTATATGTGTCTGTAAGTCTGAGGTGAGTCTCTTGTAGGCAGCATATAGATGGGTCTTGGTTTTTTATTCATTCTGCCACCCTATTTCTTTTGATTAGAGCATTTAGGCCATTTACATTTAAAGTAATTGTTTATAGGTATGTACTTATTGCTATTTTGTTATTTGTTTTCTGGTTGTTCTTGTAGTTTTCTGTTCCTTTCTTCTCCTCATGCTCTCTTTCTTGGTAACTGATGAGTTTCTGTAGTGTTATGTTTGGTTTTCTTTCTCTTTATTTTTTGTGTATCTATTATAGGTTTTGGATTTGACTACCATGAAGTTCGCATACAAGATCCTAAGTACATAGCAGTCTACTTCAAGTTGATGGTCATCTAAGTTCAAATTTATTCTAAAGCAAAACAAAAAACTCTTGCTTTTTACTCCCTTCTCCACATTTTAATAATGCTGTCATAATTTACGTATTTTTATTCATAATTTTCCTATGTCTAATTCTGGCCTTTCCTTTTTCACTTAAAAAAAGTGTCTTTAGGGCAGCCTAGGTGGCTCAGCAGTTTAGCACGACCTTCAGCCCAGGGCGTGATCCTGGAGACTGGGGATGGAGTCCCATGATGGGCTCACAGCATGGAGCCTGCTTCTCCCTCTGCCTGTGTCTCCGCCTCTCTCTGTGTGTCTCTCATGAATGAATAAATAAAATCATGGGGGGAAAAGTGTCTTTAGCATTTCTTGTAAGGTTGATTTAGTGACATTCTGTTCTTTTTATAAAAATTCAATTTGCCAGCATATAGTATAACACCCAGTGCTCATCTCATTATGTGCCCTCCTTAATGCCTGTCCCCCAGTTACCCTATCCTCCCACCCACCTCCCCTTCTACAACCCTTTGTTTGTTTCCCAGAGTTAGGAGTCTCTCGTGGTTTGTTTTCCTCTCTAATTTTTTGCCACTTAGTTTCCCCCCCTTCCCTCATGTTCCCTTTCACTATTTCTTATATTCCACATATGAGTGAAACCATATAATAATTGTCTTTCTCTGATTGACTTATTTCACTCAGCATAACACTCCATTCTCCTTTTTACAATCATCTGAAAGCTGAACAAATTAGGATTTTTATACCCTCTTCCTTTCAAATCAGAACTTTCTCTATATTATATCCTGTTCCTTCCCAAATTAGAACTTTCTGTCCCACTTTCTCTGAGACTATAATGTCAGATGGCTACCAAGGAATGAGACATATGAGAATGAGGAATAAAAAACACATGATTTAATATTTTCAAAATATTATCCCATATACATTTGTGTGTTTGCATCAGAGAAGGGTCAGTGCTCTCAAGGATGCGTTTTTTGTTTTTCATTTGAAGTTTTGCCTACTTTGGAAGGAATTAGCCTGATTTATATTTTGCCTGTTCTGTAAGGAGTCACATATGGAGTCCTCGATAAAAAGAGGCCATGCTACATTTCTGATTTATTTCTATGGTGTTTTCATGTTCTTTCATAAATGGACGCCAAAGGAAAGCTCTCTGGCTGACCCTTCTTTACTCCAGTTTTGCCTAGATCATAACTTCTCTAATACGAGAGATTTAGCAAGTGCTAAAGAAAAAATGAGACATTCTCCCTACTGTAGTAAAATGAACTGAGAAAAAGAAGCATTTTGGAAAGAAGATGAGCAGTCATCCAAAGCATTTCTGCCAAGAAAAAAATCTTACAGTTTTGTCTATTGATGAGATGCTCTAGCCCCTGATTATAATCTAGCTTGTGTTAGACTCTAAATACTTCCCATGAATTCACATTGTTAGGCATGAAATGGTTAAGCCATATGTCATGAGCAGCTGTTGCCTGAAGACCTCTAATGGTCCTACATAGAAAAGTTCCCATGCCTTGCAAATAGGGGAACTGGGTGCTGCCTCAACTCCACCTACAGTTTCCTAGTTCTGACCCCAGCCCCATGGCTACACCTATGTGCCACTGTGCACACTGGTTTCTCCTCTCCCATTTAATCCCTGCCACCATTCTGCAAACTCCCTGCCCTACATCAGACCAAGACCACCTCTGCTCCTCAGCCTAGTTGTCCAGGTCCATTGGTTAAGTCTCAACATCAGCCTGCCTGATTTTACTTGAGTCGCCTTGTGGAAGGCCCAACTGTTTCCCAAGCTAAGCCTCTGCTTTAATAACTCCTATCTCCGGTGCATATCTGACTGGTTACAAGCACACAGGAAAAAGTTGGTGAAGGCAGGTGGGGGTTAAGGCCAACAATGAGCCTGGTTCTTTTCTCAAGAACATAACACACTGCCACAGTATTCACACCACCTTGTGATGGCCTTCTTTGTTGCTCTGGTATTCGGTACCATTCTAGTGTTCCGTACCAAGCATTCCAGTGTTGACTTGGCAGTATAGATAAAAAGTATAAATTTCAACTAACAATGCATTCATTCAATCACAGAAATACCTGCAGATTCAGAGTGTTTATGGGTAAGTTAATCATGCTGCTGGGGATATTCAAACTCCCATAAAGGTAATTCCCATATTAGGAGAATTGCATATCTTATTTTATTTTGCTGCATCACATGAGACAGGGCCTTAGAGGCTCCACAGTGGGTGAGATTTCCTGTCCTCATGGCTGGGCCAGTACATTTGGTTGAAAGAACAATTCCACAGACTCCTCCACATTGTTTTGGGCCTGATCTTTTCCTTTCTATCCATGATACCTGTTCTTTCTGGTCCACCCACAGACTTAATCATTTGGGTCTCCCTTTTCCTCTCTTACTTGGCTATCTCACATGATTCCAAACTTAACTTTTCTAGGATGAATCTCAAGGACTACACAAAAGAAATGCCATTTGCTGATACTGCCTTCCAGATCACAGACAAAGCTGGTGGTTGAACAAACACCCAGGTCCTGCCAAGCACCTTCATGCCCCAGTGCAGCCCACAGCTTGGGCAGCTCAAATCTTGGCTTATGACTTTTAAAGAATTGTGCTGGTTATTACAACTTAAAAGAAGGTCATTATCCAAGGGTCTTTTAAATATTTTGATATTATTCAAAGATGGAAATGATATGATTTCCATATTTAAAGTGGAAAATGCATAGGATATATTTTATGAACTGCTCAATGGCTTCTGAGATTATCTTTATTTTAAACAGGTTTGTATTTAAAGGACTTGTTTTCAGGGTAAAGATAAAGATGCAAGAAGTTGATCTCTGAATTTTCTATAATGTACCACTTAACAATTATAAAAAAGACTTATCTGAGTAGGTTTGCACACATCTTACCAGTGGTGTATGTATGTATAAATGCTCATGTGTACCAGTATGAGTGTGTGCACATCCTACTCTACTGAATACATGCTAATAGGTGATGGGTAGTTAGATGGTTTTGGTTTTGTTATTTGGAGTTTGTCACTGAAAATCCATCCTGGAGTTATAATGAGAACTTCTGAAAAAGGACTTTAATCATTAAAAACATGATCTGATTTAATTGATCAGAAAGCTCATCAATTTCTGCTGTTCCTTCTATAGATTAGTAAAAAAAAAAAAAAAAAAGAAAAAAAGAAAAAGAAAAGAAAAGAAAAAGAAAAAAAAAACCATACTAATTATCTGTGAGCAAAGGAACAGATTTGCTGAGTAAAGCATGATAAGCAGTACCAAAGAAATCTCTGATTCTTTACAGACCCCAAATACCTCAATTGTCACTCAAAAATAGGGAAGGAAAGGAAAATAAAATACAGGCGTAGAGAAAGAAATATGAACATGAAGTTCATTTGAAATATTTTTGTTCCCAAAACATATTTTAAACTAAGAGAACAAAAATAAAGTGGTGAGAGGCTGAGCTACCTGGGGAAAATAAAACTACCCAGTGGTTTGACAAAGGAAAAGGAATATTTTCCTTTAGAAAATTTCCTTCCACAGCTTTTGGCAGCTGGAAAACATATGTGATAAAAACAAAGACATAACTGAGCCAACAGGGGATTTAAGTCTAATCAGATTTAGGAAAAGCCAAATTGTCTCTGGAGTGGAGACAGGGAAGGAAGAAGTTTTATAGAGCACAATGGGAGAACATTATTTACTTTTCTCTGGAACATTGATGAGCTACCAGGTAATGAAATTTTTATTGCAATATTTACTACAAACTGGCTTTATCTCTTGCATCTATATTTTAGCTATGTTGAGTACCTCTGCTGCCTTATCTTGTTGGCATTGTGGTCTTTACAGCCTCTCCCATGCCATTCTCTCCTCTGTTACTTCTCTTTCCAACCAGCACTAATACCACTCGCCTGTCCTTTCCTTTATTCATCAGGTTTCTTAAGATGTAATTGACATGTTTCCCTGGCTTTCCAGGTTGTTCCCACTCTTTTTTTTTCTTTCTTGCTCTTGGCATCTGAGCCTAGTGTAGACTCCTTTTCCATGTCAGAGTAGAATTCCCTCTCCTTTCCTACCTCCCACCAACTACTACTGGATAGTGAGCTCTGGACTCAGGAACAGCATCTCTATCTACTATTCTGACTTCAATCTGCATGTCCTGCTGACGCGTTCAGTTCAACATGTCCAAAACCAAACTCATTATCTCCCTCTCAAACCAGCTCCTCTTCCTAATTTCCCTGCTTCCATTAAGCAGGCATCTGTAGCTCGAAGCGTTTCTTCAACTCCCACATTCAATCAATTGCTTCTGCACTGATTCTCATGCCTCTTCCTCTCTTCTCATCCCCTCTGCCCCCACATTAGTTCAGAGCCTCATCACTCTTTGCCTGGCCTACTGGGAAAACTACTCCATTGATCTCTGCCTCCACCCACTCCAATCCATCCTACACACAGCTACCTGATTAATCATCCTGAAATACAGCCCCAATCTCCTTGTCCACCCCCAGTTATAAAACTTTAAAACACCTCACTGTCTTTGGAATTAAGCACAAACACTTCATCCTGCTGCTCAGGTAACTTTACAGTGGAACTTTAACCCATCTATTTCAATTTATCCATCACTGCTGTCTATTGTCCAACTAAACCAATGTGATAAGGAAGAAATCAAGAAAGATCCAGAATTAGACCTGTGCCTGGAAGTTCAGGCATGCATGTTATTCATGGGTAGGGGTGCGGGAAGGTCAGGAAGTGGCCCAAAGGCAAAGAGGACTGTCCAAGACAAGACCTGCCAATTGCATAGTTCTTTCCACAGCTCATTACTCTGTAAATAGTAGACGCTCCATGAATTCTTGCTAAGCAACTTGCTTTTACTGCATTTTAAGCTAGGATTTTACATTTGGACAAATTTCAACCAAAGAGCAGATGTTTTCTTATGCTTTTCTAAATCACTGTGGCTTATTAGTCTCAGTTTTCTGTTAATATAAACTCTGTTACAAATACATTCCCCAGGCTAGAATTCAGCTGTATTTTTGATGGGCAGGAAGGAACAACTTTCACTGAGCCAGATTAATAA
Source organism: Canis lupus familiaris (assembly GCF_011100685.1). Lineage (NCBI taxonomy): Eukaryota > Metazoa > Chordata > Mammalia > Carnivora > Canidae > Canis > Canis lupus. The sequence continues at coordinate 16,905,247 of NC_049234.1, read as the reverse complement.
CAGCAGCCCTTTTCTCTTTCATCTCTCAGCCAACAATACACCCTATTCAGTCAATGAAAAGTCTGCAGAGTTAGGTTGTATGGTAGTAATGCTGTTGGATATTAAGATTCCCATAAATGTGATTTCAATACAAAAACAAAAATAATAATAATTCACAAGGGTTGTAAGTGTTCTGCAACATAAAAAAAAATTTTTACAGACTTTATGGACTTTTCTCCCCATTTTTTTTTAATTAGGCAAATAAGGTATAGTGTAGGGATTAGCAAACTTTTTCTATAAAGGGATAATTTAGTAAATAATACAGGCCTCTGGGACATATAATCTTTGTCTCAACCACTTAATTCTTTTTTTTTAAAGATTTTATTTATTCATGAGAGACAGAGACAGAGAGAGAGACACAGAGAGAGAGAGAGAGAAAGGCAGAGACACGGCAGAGGGAGAAGCAGGCTCCATGCAGGGAGCCTGACGTGGGACTCCATCCCGGGTCTCCAGGATCACACCCTGGGCTGAAGGCAGCGCTAAACCATTGAACCACCCGGGCTGCCCTCAACCACTTAATTCTACCTTTATAGCAAAAGCACAGCCACAGTCTGTAAGGGTACAGGGTGTCTGCATTCCAATAAAATGTGACTTATGGACACTAAAATTTGACATCTAATTTTTTTTTTTTTTTTTTTTTTTTTTCCATTCTATTTTTTTTTTATTGGTGTTCAATTTACTAACATACAGAATAACACCCAGTGCCCGTCACCCATTCACTCCCACCCCCCGCCCTCCTCCCCTTCTACCACCCCTAGTTCGTTTCCCAGAGTTAGCAGTCTTTACGTTCTGTCTCCCTTTCTGATATTTCCCACACATTTCTTCCCCCTTCCCTTCTTTTTCCTTTCACTATTATTTATATTCCCCAAATGAATGAGAACATATAATGTTTGTCCTTCTCCGACTGACTTACTTCACTCAGCATAATACCCTCCAGTTCCATCCACGTTGAAGCAAATGGTGGGTATTTGTCATTTCTAATAGCTGAGTAATATTCCATTGTATACATAAACCACATCTTCTTTATCCATTCATCTTTCGTTGGACACCGAGGCTCCTTCCACAGTTTGGCTATCGTGGCCATTGCTGCTAGAAACATCGGGGTGCAGGTGTCCCGGCGTTTCATTGCATTTGTATCTTTGGGGTAAATCCCCAACAGTGCAATTGCTGGGTCGTAGGGCAGGTATATTTTTAACTGTTTGAGGAACCTCCACACAGTTTTCCAGAGTGGCTGCACCAGTTCACATTCCCACCAACAGTGTAAGAGGGTTCCCTTTTCTCCGCATCCTCTCCAACATTTGTTGTTTCCTGCCTTGTTAATTTTCCCCATTCTCACTGGTGTGAGGTGGTATCTCATTGTAGTTTTGATTTGTATTTCCCTTATGGCAAGTGATGCAGAGCATTTTCTCATATGCATGTTGGCCATGTCTATGTCTTCCTCTGTGAGATTTCTGTTCATGTCTTTTGCCCATTTCATGATTGGATTGTTTGTTTCTTTGGTGTTGAGTTTAATAAGTTCTTTATAGATCTTGGAAACTAGCCCTTTATCTGATATGTCATTTGCAAATATCTTCTCCCATTCTGTAGGTTGTCTTTGAGTTTTGTTGACTGTATCCTTTGCTGTGCAAAAGCTTCTTATCTTGATGAAGTCCCAATAGTTCATTTTTGCTTTTGTTTCTTTTGCCTTCGTGGATGTATCTTGCAAGAAGTTACTATGGCCGAGTTCAAAAAGGGTGTTGCCTGTGTTCTTCTCTAGGATTTTGATGGAATCTTGTCTCACATTTAGATCTTTCATCCATTTTGAGTTTATCTTTGTGTATGGTGAAAGAGAGTGGTCTAGTTTCATTCTTCTGCATGTGGATGTCCAATTTTCCCAGCACCATTTATTGAAGAGACTGTCTTTCTTCCAATGGATAGTCTTTCCTCCTTTATCGAATATTAGTTGCCCATAAAGTTCAGGGTCCACTTCTGGATTCTCTATTCTGTTCCACTGATCTATGTGTCTGTTTTTGTGCCAGTACCACACTGTCTTGATGACCACAGCTTTGTAATACAACCTGAAATCTGGCATTGTGATGCCCCCAGATATGGTTTTCTTTTTTAAAATTCCCCTGGCTATTCGGGGTCTTTTCTGATTCCACACAAATCTTAAAATAATTTGTTCTAACTCTCTGAAGAAAGTCCATGGTATTTTGATAGGGATTGCATTAAACGTGTATATTGCCCTGGGTAACATTGACATTTTCACAATATTAATTCTGCCAATCCCTGAGCATGGAATATTTTTCCATCTCTTTGTGTCTTCCTCAATTTCTTTCAGAAGTGTTCTATAGTTTTGAGGGTATAGATCCTTTACATCTTTGGTTAGGTTTATTCCTAGGTATCTTATGCTTTTGGGTGCAATTGTAAATGGGATTGACTCCTTAATTTCTCTTTCTTCAGTCTCATTGTTAGTGTATAGAAATGCCACTGACTTCTGGGCATTGATTTTGTATCCTGCCACGCTACCGAATTGCTGTATGAGTTCTAGCAATCTTGGGGTGGAGACTTTTGGGTTTTCTATGTAGAGTATCATGTCATCGGCGAAGAGGGAGAGTTTGACTTCTTCTTTGCCAATTTGAATGCCTTTAATGTCTTTTTGTTGTCTGATTGCTGAGGCTAGGACTTCCAGTACTATGTTGAATAGCAGTGGTGAGAGTGGACATCCCTGTCTTGTTCCTGATCTTAGGGGAAAGGCTCCCAGTGCTTCCCCATTGAGAATGATATTTGCTGTGGGCTTTTCATAGATGGCTTTTAAGATGTCGAGGAATGTTCCCTCTATCCCTACACTCTGAAGAGTTTTGATCAGGAATGGATGCTGTATTTTGTCAAATGCTTTCTCTGCATCTAATGAGAGGATCATATGGTTCTTGGTTTTTCTCTTGCTGATATGATGAATCACATTGATTGTTTTACGGGTGTTGAACCAGCCTTGTGTCCCAGGGATAAATCCTACTTGGTCATGGTGAATAATTTTCTTAATGTACTGTTGGATGACATCTAATTTTTATGTGTCGCAAAATATCATTCTTCTGACTTTTTTTCCAGCCATTTAAGAATGTAAAAACATATTCCTATCTTTGAGCCATACAAAGAGAGGAGGTAGGCTGATTGGGTCCATGGGCCACAGAACTCCTAGTGTGATGCTATCCTCATTCTACAGGTGAGATTCTGTAGGTCAGAAGTTGAAATATCTTGCCATCTGAAATCACTCAATATGGAATTAGAATAACTAGTAGAAAGAATTTTAGGCCATGTCATCTGACCAGAATTCTAGTTTCCTCACTCTACAGCAATTTAGAAAGATCTGAGTGGGGCAGCCTGGATGGCTCAGCGGTTTAGGGCCACCTTCTGCCGGGTGTGATCCTGGAGTCCTGGGATTGAGTCCTGCATCAGGCTCCCTGCATGGAGCCTGCTTCTCCCTCTGCCTGTGTCTCTGCCTCTCTCTCTCTCTCTCTGCCTCTCATGAATAAATAAATAAAATCTTTTTTAAAAAAAGAAAGAAAGATCTGAGTGGCTACCCATTCCCCCAAACAATGAACACATGGGGAAGATGACTAAAGTAGAACAAAGAACCACAAAATTTCACCTTCCCCCAAAGGTTCAAAAGCTAACGCTTTTCCTCAAGCTAAAGAACTTGCAGAGATTTGTGTTGACAAGGACTCTCTTCTTTGCCAGGCTTTTAGTCTGGCTCCTCTGAACCCTCTTCTTGACTAGGCCTCCTTGGTCTGTAGTCCTTGCCTGCTATGCTTTTTTGTGTGTGGGGTGGAGGGAATCAGATCCTGTTGTGCTGTTCATGGGTCTTACCCAGCCTCTTGTGATGAGGATGGGTGCTCCCTGAGAAGGACAAATACACAGATCCATGCCCTTCAGAAGGGACTAGGTGTTAGGCACCACAGCACAGAGCCCTGACTTTAGCCAAATGTCTGTCCCTCAAAATTACTACTCTGTTGGTGGAAAGTAAGTGTTGATGGGGAGAGCAGCAGGAGTGACTGGGAGAGTGCTCATGGGTTAATATCATGTTGGGTGATGGTGATGGTGACCAGGGGAGGAGATTGGGAGATTCCAGAAACACTCTGAACCTGAAGGATTTTTCTAGACAATATTGATTTTATTGCCCTTGTTCATGTTACACTGTAATGTCAAAGCACACTTTGGCAACATGGGGAAGGCACTGCTATTCTTCATCAGAGGTCTTAATTAAGTCAACAGGCTCTCCAGAGGATGAATGGACTGCCCAAAGTGTGGATTTCTCATATATAAAGAATTAATTTCTTGAAACATGTTTTGCTTGGTCATCAAATTACTACCAGTTACGGTCATGGAATTATTATTAAAGTCAGACCACCAGGAAGAGCATCTAGATTATCCAAGTCTCCAGATCTCTCTTCATTTGTTTCAGTCTTCATTTTAGAGTCTTTTTCTTGACTCAGTCTAAGATGATAGAGGTATTTCCACTAGCTCATTTTATTATCCACTCTTTCTACTTTGGGCTGAAGCTTTTTAGAGAGTGTGTCACTAGAACCATCCCTACCTAGCAATTATTTTCCTTCTTCTTAGTACTTAGCTGTTCCTACTTCACACTTCAGAGCTTTTGGTGAAGATCTTGCCTTCCAAGAAACTATTCAAATATGAAAGATAATATTCCAAAAACAGGTTTCCCTAGAGTATGCCTGCAACTTTTTTTTTTTCTGTTCTAAGGACTCTATATACATATTAATGGCAAGTTTGTGCCAAGTAGCATGGATATAAATTTTTAAAGGTCAGGAAATGAGCTCTAACCAATAACGATCTTAGTGATATTCTGTGACCTATATCGGGACAATGCACTATTAGTCCATAGAGACTGGCAGTATGATTTTAATAAGGAAAAGTGCTTGAACGTGTTTCGATTTGGATATAAGAATAAGCAGATTTGGATGACAGGGTTGTGTGTGTATACACGAGTCTGGAAATGAAGAGGATTGGAGATGGTGTGATCCTTCTGTTGTGTCCACAAGATCCTTTAATTAACCTTGAGCTTGCTTTCATCTGTGTCTATCTGGACCTGCCTGCTATCAATTCATTGGGAAAATGGAGGCAGTTGCTAAAACCCCCTAGCCTTTTATTTCTAGCTTAGATCTGACAAGAGATTAACTTTCCCCCATGTTGACCTTTAGTCTTTTCTCTTGGTCAGAGTTTTGTACTTGACCTTCATCTGCCCCCACTCAGACTTGCACCCAAAGCCTGTTCTCTTCCAGACAGATTCACCTCTTACCCTCAATTGCAGAAGGGTCTAGTCAACCTCCTTCCCTCCATTGCACTCATTGGCTCCCTCCTCATCTAAGTATGTGCAACCTTCTCCTTTTAGGTAACTGATGTTTGAACTTTCTTGTCCATTTAACTTAGACTATATTAGTCTTCTCAGGGACATGATAGTACTGTAAACGTTCAGTAAATAAAAATCTTAAGAAGCTTTCATTTGCAAAACTGTGCTTATATTCCCCAGTCTGATAAGTTGCCAGTGATACTTATAGGAAAAAGGAAATGCTGACATCCTACGTGTCTGAAGGAAAATTTAGGCAGCAGCTAGGAAGTCACCACAGGAGGGCTTTAGAATATATGTGGATTCAGTCGCAGGGTAACTGACCTACATTTAAATAACTAACACATATTTGTGGATGTCCTCTACTTTGCTTCCCAATACCTTAGTACTCCATACCCTATGCCCTCCCTGGAGGATATTTATACATAGTCTCTATGCAGATGTTCATTACATTAGTGATCATCACATTTTTTTCCCATTATTTCATCTCTTCACGTGAGATGCTCAAATAACCACAAGTTCTGTTGAACTGGAACTCGAATGATGATCACATTAAGGTGAGAATACACAAGATAGAGAAAGGAAATACTTATTGGGGAAACAACAAACAAGGAATGTAGATGTTAAGTGACATTTGGAATCTACATCAAGATGATGTCCTAAAGGAACTGGAGAGGGGACCCTGCTGGTCCTGTGATTGCTGTTGCTGATATTAGAAGTCATGCTATGTGGCCCAGCAACTGCTGCTGTCTTTGGGGGAGCCAATTTAAGATTTGCTTCAGTAGCTGTAATTTAAGAGTAAGGGCATTGGGATTTGAAGCTGAGCGCTCCACAAGCATAAAACCAAGGAGATTTCTATCCACACTGCAGAACCCATGGGCTTCTACTGTAGCTTTTCCATTCTCTGTCATCTTTTTGCAATTAGAGAACAGACCAAGTAGAAGGAAATGATCACCTACCAGGCCCATCTGAAAATTATCAGCTCTGAGCCCCTGTGTTAGTTCTCTGAGCTCTTCTCCCTAAAGAGGGACTGGTAACCGGGCATTTCCAGGCACTGATTGAAGCTCATTATTGCCTAAGTGGTTCTGCAGTTCAATTTTATCCACCCCATTTCACAGATGGCCAAATTAAGGTCCAAGGAGGTTAAGTAGCTGGTACAGTCTCATAGCAACCGAATTTCAAAGTCCTTGAACTAGAGATTAAGGTCTGTGCTTTTTATACCAGAAGCCATTTTCTCCCTCTAATCAAAATATTTTGAGAGAATCAGAGGTGAGTAAAAACTGTGGTGTGAGTCTTAGGGCTCTGAATAAATTGCTCTGCAGAATCCATGTGAGATTTGGTAGCAAATGCTTTTTATCAAACTATTGAAAACAGACTCTAACCCTGGCTAGTTCTGGGATAAAACTCTATTTCCCTTGCCCTATGCAATCCTTTACCATTTCCGTGAAATACCTCATATCTAAATAATAATTTACAAAGCTCTGACACTATTAACTCTTTCTCTCCAGCATTCTAGTCTCATCCCGATGAAGGAGAAAACACTTCGTACCTGTAATAAATAGAAGCTTGAGTACTGTTCCATGCAGGAAGGCAGGGATTTTTGCATCCTTCAGTCTGCTTGCACATTGAGGACCACATTTTAGTATATGTGCTGCCGAAGCGAACACCATTGAGGACCACAAAGTGAAGACTATTAAGTATTTCACACTCTTATCAGTTAACTCACCTCCAAAATAGGGTTCCAACCACATTTGTGAGGTGCACAGAGCTGTTTGAAAGTTAAATGTGATGGCATATGTAAATGATTTAGCAGCACTAAGTTAAATCTGGCATACAAGGTCTGTTCAACATTAGTTTTCTTTTTTATTAAAAAATATCCATACCGATTGTGAATCTTCAATGTAATATGGTAAAAAGAGCATAAAGTTGGAGTTAATGCAGAGATTTGGGTTCTAGTTGTGGATCTACCATTGTGGGTTCATTTGTGTATCTCTAAAAGACCTCCTTCCTCTCTCTCTCTCGTGGATACCATTACTTGTTCAGTCTTCTCAAATTGATAGGAAGAGCCAGATATGCTCATCGTTTTTCAAGTCCATTTTAAAACATTAAAAATCTTCGCATGCAAGTGTGAGAAATTATTCTAGTCACTCTCATCATTAAGTCACTGCTATTGATAACAATGAGTTCACTGCCTTAAAATGGAACAGTGTGAGTCATGGGAGCAAGAATGTAGCAAACTTTGGCTTCAGATTTGGAATGAAGTTTAATCCCAGTTCTACCATTGATTTGTTTGGAGACCTTGGAAAAGTCATTAACCTCTTGGATTCTCGATTTCCACATTTGCTCAGTGAGGTTAATAAAGTCTTTTATAATAGTGGCTCCCATAAGAGCTGGGCTAGAGCTAAAGCTCAGGCATCCCGGAATATGATTATAGGCAGCACCACCTCTGCTTTCTGTCTCTGTCCTCTATTTGCATCAGACCAAGAGAAAACTTGAATCCAGTCTATAACTGGGGTTTCAATATACATAAACATGAGTCTCAGACTGCATCAGAATGGACAAAAGCCAGATTATCGGAAATGAATATTGAAAGAGAGAAGAATCTTAGCAAATGAGGAAGAATCACTACTAAAGCACAACTAACCACTAAGTAAAGGAGGCTTAAGACACCCTTTATTATCCTGAAATGAAATTCAGAGGTGATAGAACCAGTCTATACACATAATGTTCTTAAAACTCAGTAAAATGGTTTAATTAAATATAACATGAAGAAGAAATAAAAAGAAACATAATTTATAATAAAATCACTTGCACTTCAGAAAGTAACAGCTGGGAGGTGATAACACTGGGAGGTTAAACAAAATAACCAGAAGCTTACACCTCTGTACAGCATCCCACCACTACCACCCAGCCGACTCACAAGTCTGTGATATTGGCAACTCACACATCATGAGTGGTGTTGCCATTGGTGATATGATTTTCTGAAATAAACAAATCCTGATAATGTTCTGAACAAAACAAAATGTAATATTTTCTCAATTTATACAGCAGCTGTATTCTTAGAAAATATTGAAACTGTGCCCCCCCCAAAAAAGTATCATGCTGATTTAAATATATATTTTTTGGGGGGACGCCAGGGTGGCTCAGTGGTTGAGCGTCTGCCTTTGGCTCAGGTTGTGATCCTGGGGTCCTGGAATTAAGTCCCGCATCAGGCTCCCCGCAAGGAAGCCTGCTTCCCCCTCTGCCTATGTCTCTGCCTCCCTCCCTGTGTCTTTCATGAATAAATAAATAAAATCTTTTAAAAAAAAAACATATTTTGTTCCTAGGTTTAGATAATGATAGAGTGTCTTTATTTATTTATTTATTCATTCATTCATTCATTCATTCATTCATTTATTCATTTGAGAGAGAGAACATGAGCAGGAAGAGGAGTAGAGGGAGAGGGAGAAGCAGGTTACCCACTGAACACGGATCCCAATGCAGGGCCTGATCCCAGGGCCCTGAGATCATGACCTGAGCTGAAATCATGAGTTGGATGCTCAACTGACTAGGCCATCTAGGTGCCACTAGATAGTCTTTCTTTGTCTAATCAATGTCTAGGTAAACATTCAGAAGTTACTAGGTACAGGACAATTTGTTTGGGGCAGAACTGTCTGTTCCACTTATCACAGGATTTCTAGTATCCCTGCCCCAGTTCACAAAGAGCTTCCCTGATCATTACAATGACCACACCAGCCCCATAAACCTCGAAAACACTCCCTAATGGCTGTCCCCATACCCACTGAGAACTACTGACCCAATCAGTCAGCACAGTCTTAACAAATTGATAAACTGTAGTCATCAAATAGCTTCATAATCTGTCCCTTTCTCCTGGCTCCTGTTTCATCCTAGAAATACTAAACATCTTTCCCTCTTTCTTCTCTAGTTTTAAATCAGAGTCTCCTTTTGGACTATACTCTGACCACACAGAGATTCATGTTTGGCAAGAATACTACACCTTTTCTCTGCATCCCTTACCCATAATTATCCTTTAATATCCTTTAATATTTAATAATAGAACCCAATCCATCTGTAATTTTAGTCCCATTTCCTAGAGGGGAAGACTGAGTAAATGAATGCAGGTAACTCACCCAAGGTCATGCCACAGCCTGTCTGCAGAGATTGACTAGAATCTATCTTTTGGGTCTGACCACTGAACCCCTCTTCTCCCCCTTCCCTCAGAGGCCTGTTAACTTCATTACCCTTTTAAAGAAGGAGTGGGTGGGAGGGCAGATAAAACCTCAACTACTGTTTTGCTTAATGTTAATTTCTCTAGGAAGAAATCTGTGGTGGAGGAGACTCCCCAAATGGGTTTCCATTCATCCAAGCTTTCGCCCTCCCTCCCTCATTTGCATGATTAATTGCAACCTAGCTCTTAGAGAGCTGCTAGCCACCACCGCGGCTGCCGCTCCATTGAGAGCAAGTCTGGCGTTGAACCCGCTCCAGTGTTCCAGTGGATGATGAACACACCCGGACTTGACAAAGCAGGGTCGGGCCACAGACTCATTCAGCCAGGGGACAAGCCGCGCACCGTGCTTCCTGTCTCACTCCTTTGCAGAGATGTGGCAGGGAGTGTAATAAAAAGTAATGATGTGGAAGAGAGCATGCTGTTGCCTTCCAAGGGTCAAGTCAGTACAATTTGTGCAAGGTCTTGACATTTTCACTCTTTTTTAGTACAGGAATACTGGACTAAAAGAATACAGTGCCAAAAAAGAAGAAGAAGAAGAAGAAGAAGAAGAAGAAGAAGAAGAAGAAGAAGAAGAAGAAGAAGAAGAAGAAGTAAAGGCACAAACCGGGGTCACTTGAAACACTTTAAAATAGATCCTATATGAACCATCCCAGTATATCATGAAGATTGCTTTTCAGAGTGAGAGAGGCAGCTTGTGAGGACTGCCACACGGTGCCACTCTGTGAGTGACAATGGACCCGCTCTTCTTAATCACTGTGGACCATTCTTTTTTTTTTTTTTTTAATTTTTTATTTATTTATGATAGTCACAGAGAGAGAGAGAGGCGCAGAGACACAGGCAGAGGGAGAAGCAGGCTCCATGCACCGGGAGCCCGATGTGGGATTCGATCCCGGGTCTCCAGGATCGCGCCCTGGGCCAAAGGCAGGCGCCAAACCGCTGTGCCACCCAGGGATCCCCCACTGTGGACCATTCTCATGAGCAGCCATATATCAGCTTCCACTTTTGGAAAGCTATTTTCTAATGGGGCAGGTGGGTTCTTGCTTATTCTGATAAAGAGACCTATCAGTTCATGAAGTGATTCAAAGGATTTATTCAGTGTTTTCAGAAGGAGAAGGGCACAGTGCCCACTTGGGAACACACATCGGGCCATAGGTAAAGATGATGGCAGTTTATAAAAACATTTTCAAAGCTTCCAAATGACTGATGCATTCCTGAGGGCTCTGAAAATGATAAGTGGAACTTTACAGTCTCCAAATTGTAATGATTGTGGCTGGGACCTCCTTGGATAGAAAATGAGTCTTTTAAAGGCTTGACTGCAGGGCTTATTCAGATATTATCATCACCTAGCTGTAGTCCAGTGTCTGAATGCCAATAGAACATGCTATTTGCAACATTAGGAAAGCTAAATAATCTCTCCATTTGCTTCCATGGCTAAAAACACTCCAGCTTCATAAGGTTTTGGGGAGGATTTTGTAAGTTACAAACAGCTGATGTGTGAACAACATTATGTAGTAACCATGAGGGAGGCTAAGGCACCATTAGGGGCTGATATATGGCAGAAAGAAAAGAAATATGGCTCTATACATTTTCATTTGAGGAGTATAAGAAGCCTTACCTGCCCCCAAATCTACCTCGTTGGGGTTGTCATTATCATTGATGTTGTTAAGAGCTTATTTACTTGTTTAGTGACTTCTAATTTACAAAGCCTTCATATTAATCTTATTTGACTCACCCTAAAATTCTACCAAGTTATCTACTATGATACTGACATGTAAAAATCTCCAGTGTTTAAATTAAGGCATATATTTCTAAAATCCTCCTTTTTAAATTTTCAGTAAGACCAACACTGGAGGAAATTTAACATTGGCCTTGAAGACAGCACATTATGATCAAGATTTATTTCTCTGTTTACTATGCTCATGCTCACCCTATAAAAGAAATGGAATTGAGATTGTTTTTTAATCCGATAGGGAATGTTGCAAGGGCAATGATCTTAGAACAACACAGCCTTATTTTTAGCAATGAACATTATGTTTTTAGGCTGAAGATTTATTGCATTCATTCATTCAACAAATACTCGTTGAGCACCCATGCCAGGCACTTTGCCAGGCAGTAGGAACACAATGGTCAACATTTTTGTTCAAATATCCACAGTATATTGAACCATTCTACTAAACCAGATAGAAAAAGAAAGTTAGGAAACATAAAGTCAAGCTGCTTTAAAGATAGTGAAAATAATAATAATCAGCAGGATCTAGTAATAAATGAGGCAGTTCAGCAAAAGGATGAGACGCATAAAGTGTTACCATAATAAGTACATAAAAATGCATTTTTGAACAATTATGCCAATTAAAGCATTTGAAATAAAATGGCAGGAATATAGGAGGGGAACAGGAGAAAAGAAAATATCTTGATGCCATTCTAGTTCTATCTCCTCTCCCTCCAACCCCTGACCCAATCCTTGCTCCAATGATCATCCCTTTACTGGCCTCCTGACCTGGAATCTGATGAACACATTCAACCAATTCTTTTCAGTCAATCACACAGAACATATACAATATGGTTGTCCTCTTGAAAGAGTGATCTACCAAGGTCAGATGAAACCTGAAGATCTGTGGCTAGCAGGTCCCCTATCAGAATCTGATCTTTTTGATTTCTTGGCTATAAAGGAAATTAAGGACTGCATCAATTCTATTTCTGGTCTATGGGAATCCTTAAGAATGGCCCCCTTTTTACTTAGATAATGTAGGTGGGACAAATGAGGTCTGATTAGGCACTTGATAAATGTTAGTTCCTTTGTCTTATTTACTTATCTTCTTAGTTATTTGTCCCATCATTTATTCATCCATCCATCCATCCATTCATTTATTTATTTATATATATATTAGATCTTATTTATTCATGAAAGACACAGAGACATAGGCAGGGGGAGAAGTGGGTTCCCTATGGGGAGCCCAATGTGGGACTCGATCAAGTGAGTTGAAGAAGATGCTCAACCACTGAGCCACCCAGGCGTCCCCCATCTATTTGTTTATTTATTAAGTTAAATAATTCTTGACTACCTACTCTGTGCTGGATACATCTTATCCCCATATTTATAATAAGAGTTTAATTTGTATCTTGCTGCAGTGATTGTATTTTTCTCGGCATTGGAGAGGGCGATGAGAAACACATTGGAGTGAGGAGCAGTATAATGGTGAGGGTGATATTTGGTGAATCAGTGGAAGGCTCATTGAACTGCTCACAGAAGGAACTGCCCTCTCTAATTCTGAGCAGCTCAACCTAGCTACCTCTGACACCCAAAATAAACAACCAGGCAAAGATCTGAACTGCTGCTTTTATGCCTCTCCCAGCATGCCCAAACCCAGAGGGTGCAGGGAGGGACCTTCACAACATCTCCCCCTGACCCTGCCCTCTGAGGCTCACAAAATGTTTCTTTTTCCCCTGCTCATTCCTAAGACTTTCTCATATACCATCATCTGTCACCGGGATGTTGACAGCTCAGAGTAAACCAGCTTTAATTCTATGGATTATTTTCCTCTGTCAGTTTAAGAAGAAAAAAAAAAAGGAAAAAGAAGTCTGCTCTCCTTGAAGGAGGGTAAAAAACCAGAGGCATAAAGAGACAGTGTCAGAAATCTTGGGGCCATCAGCTTGTCTGAAGAGTTCTGTAAGCTCAGGTTCACATTAGTACCCAAATGTTAAACAAACAAACAGATGGCTTGTCTTGTGGATGTTTTTAGTTTTGCAGCTCTGCATTGGCCGTGTTTTAAAAAGAACTGCTGCTGAGAATGGAGTATACATCGTGCCTACCCTGCAGATGCCTGGAGTCAGCCCATCCAGGTCAGGGACTCCAACCTGGTTCTTCAAAAACGGGAGTGGGAGTGGGAGTGGGAGTGGGAGTGGGTAGCCTGTTTTCAGTATTTCCAAAGCCTAACAGATCCTGCCTGTTTGTCCATAAGAAGACTGCAAGAGCTGCCAAAGCATCCAATGACTTCGCTTTGGGCTGGGATGATATTAACCCAGGCTGGTTATGTTTGTCACTTCCCAGCAACCACTAACCTGACTTGGCAATCAGGGGCTTCTTTGATTTATGGCACATAGGCAATAAATCAATTGTTTGATTAAACCCAGATCATTTGTTGGATAGGTAAGAATACAGCCACAGGATGGAGATAACGAAAGGTGAGATTGATGGGGAGACAGATGGAAATTGTCCACCAAGACTTCATTGGTAGAGCATTTCTCCAGCTTTCCTGCATTCAGGCTATGAAAAGTACCCTCAAGCGGTCCGTGCAATAGAAACGTTCAGACCTTCCCATAGGGGAAAAGTGGGGTGAATGGTCCAAACCTTCACCTTCCAGCATGCTCTAAAAGGTCCAATTGGGGCTCTTTCAAGGCCGGGCTGTCTCCCAGTGAGATCTCTGGAAGGATGAACTTTTTCACAAAGAAAGAGGATGAAGAAGGGAATATTGTCAGTAGGGAAATGTATTCCTGGCTGGCCACGAAGTGTTAAATCCCCTGTTGGATTCTCTGCCTCATGTTTGTTTCATGCTTCTTGCTGATGGAGCCATCAGGAGCACCGCAGCAACAGCAGGCAATTGCCAGCTGGTCTCGAGGTGGAGGGAGCCTTCCCAGCGGTAGATGGCACCACAAGCCTGTGTTTGAAGCAGAGGCTCACTTTAGGGCAGCTGCATTCCGCCCGCCCCAAGAGGTTTTTATTCCTCTTGAATTTTAACCAATTGTGCTAAGTCTTTTGTCTCCAAAAGAACAGAAATAGGTTTCCTCTTTCTCTGTAATTGATTTTAAGTTTCCTTTTGTTCTAGCTCTGCTAAAAAGAGGAAAGAGCCCTATTTCAGGGGTTGACCTGCTTGAGACTTCTATTAGGTGGCCCAAATAATTATACCCCGAAGACAAACCTGTTCCCTGAAAACTACTCAGGAGCAATGCTGGTGCTAGTTAACCCGCTGACACGCCTCCGGGGAGCAGTCGTCTGCCCCGGGGATGTTTTGGCCTTCTATTCCAAACCAAATTGTTTGTTTATTGAACAAGAATCATCTGCTGTTACCATCCCCTCAGGACTGCTTGGCATATTTTCAAAGGGGATAAATTTGCCCTTTGGCTTTAAGGCCCCATTACTAGATTCTCAATTGCCTTTTTTTTTTTTTTTCAAGTAATAACATCACCTATTGAGGACAAACACCCTTAAATGTGTATTCAGTTATTTGTTCAATAAATAAACAGTATTACCATTTTCATGGTCTTCCTTGCATTACCCCGTGTTGCTTATGACAGCAGCTCCCCAAACAATTATGACTCCTCAGCCATGGCTCTCTCTAGCTTCCTGAGAGGATGTGTGAACGTGGCTACACTCTGCTTAAAGCACTCTTCCACCTTCATTTGGCTAACATCACTACATTCTCCAGTTCTCAACCTGTCACTGTTTCATAGGTCTGTCAATTGTCAAGGTCACGTCCAGATAAGATATCTCCCATAACACCCTGAATTTGCATCATTATTGTCTTTTTAACATTTTATAATAGCTACCTGTTGATGAATCAGTATCTCCCCCACCACCACTACCACCTCCACCTCTCCAAAGAATAGAAGCTTCCCAAGAGCAATGCCTCCGTCTGGCTTACTTTACCCTATAGCATGAAAGTGCTTAATCAATATTTATTGAATTAAATAATTGTAGAACTAAAACAGTGCAACTTCTAAACTTACTTTCCTTTTTTTATATATATCTTAAGAAACATTTTATTTTGGTTCCCAATTTGCAGCCTTTACATTTATTCTCTTACCTCCTAATTTTTTTATTCTTTTATGTAAATTCAATAATAATGTAATGCAAAGTATAGCTTGCCTATAATTACAAGCTTTAGGAGAATCTTCTGTGACCTTTCTCCTTCTGAGGTGAATTAAGATCATTTGTGTTGTAGTGCTTGTTTTAAAAAAGGCAATCTCCTTTCTCCCTGGACATCTGGCTGGTATCATCTAATTTTGCCAGTTTAAAATGATAGGCAGAGTTGTCAACCCATTTAAAAAGCAATGAACTTTAAAATTGATGATAATAAAGTGGCCAACATCTAATTTTGAGACTCACCAAGTCTCAGTGTCTGTATTTCTTACCCTGCTTTGCCACCAGGGAGGGATCAATTGTTTGCCTTCCTAAACTGATTGCCATTAAAAAGAAACAGAAGGCATGACTCTGAAACAAAGCTCTCAGCCTTGGGCTCTGGGCCCTACAAGTCAAAGTGGGATGGATTACTTTGGCCCGGATCCTGAGGCTGTGGATGTTAGGTGGATGTCTGGTGCTTCTGGAGGATACATGGGAGGTAAGGAGGTAAATGGGCCATGAGGATTGAGCAATTAAGGATAAAGCTCCTGACTCCCAGGTGGCTCAGCTGGTTATGCCTCTGCCTTGGGCTAAGGTCATGATGGGGGGGGAGGGGGGGGAGGGTTCTGGGCTAGAGCTCTGCTTCTCCCTCTCTTTACCACTCTTACTTTATCTCTCTCTCTCTCTCTCTCTCTCTCAAACAAAATCTTGAAAAGAGAAGAGAAGAAAAGAGAAAAAAAGGAAAGGAAAGGAAAGGAAAGGAAAGGAAAGGAAAGGAAAAGGAAAGGAAAGGAAAGGAAAGGAAAAGGAAAGGAAGGGAAAGAAAAAAAGAAAGGAAAGGAAAGGAAAGGAAAGGAAAGGAAAGGAAAGGAAAGGAAAGGAAAGGAAAGGAAAGGAAAGGAAAGGAAAGGAAAGGAGAAAGGAAAGGAAAGGAAAGGAAAGGAAAGGAAAGGAAAAAGGAAAGGAAGGGAAAGAAAAGAAAAGAAAGGTCCTGACGGCTAGATCTAGTAACTCAGTTTAGCAGATCCAGTGTGAACTGGGAGGTGGTGAACCAAAATCTGGTTGTGGCTTAGGCCCATAGTGCCAGCGGGCTTCTCACTTCAGCTGCCTGGTGAGGGACTCTTCACAGCAAAGGAAAGGTAGGTTCTGTTCATTGTTTGGTGTTTTCTTATTTGAACTTTGTTCTAAACCACACGGTGGCCTGAGATACAGAATACCGCCTTCATGAAAGAACACACAGTGGTGCTGCCTGTCTGCCTTCTGTTGGTTTTGAGTTGTGCTCACCATTCCAAAAGCACTAGGAATGGAAGCCGAGGAATAGAAGACCAGTCTCCCTGTCCTTGGAATGTACCTTGGGTGAGCATGGAGAAAGGGAGAAAAAAAAGATTATTTAACTAGTCCTGGTGTGCTGTGAGGCATTATATTTTTCAATTTAAATATTATATAGTGAGGGATGCCTGGGTGGCTCAGTGGTTGAGCATCTGCCTTCCACTCAGGTCGTGATCCCGGGGTCCTGGGATCAAGTCCCACATCGGACTCCCCGTGGGGAGCCTGCTTCTCCCTCTGCCCGTAACTCTGCCTCTCTCTGTGTGTCTCCCATGAGTAAATAAATAAAGTCTTTAAAAATAAATAAATAAAAATTTAAAAAATAAAAAGTATACAGTGAACTCCAAGGTATTTGAAAATCATTGGGGTACAGTGGAAGTGTTTGAACCATGGAGACAAGACAGGGACCTAGGTTTGAATATTTCTCTGCCAACTTTGTGAGACCTCGGGCAAAGCATTTAGCCTTTCAATTTTCTTATCAGCAAAACAGATAAATATGTCTCGCTTACAAGATTAGAGTAGGGCTTTAAAAATAATGAATGTCCCTGCTATAATATGGGTGAATCTTGGAAGCATGATGTTAAAGAATTCAGTCAACAAAAGGTCACATTGTGTATGATTTCTTTTATATATCCAGAATAGGCAAATCATGGAGACAGTAAGTAGATTAGTGGCTGCCAGAGGCCGAGCAGGTGAGGCAAGTGGAAAGTGACTGCTAGTGAGTAGGGGTTTCTTTTTTGATGTAATGAAAATGCTCTAAAATTAGATAGCGATGCAAGATGCACAGTTCTATGAATGTACAAAGTGAATTGTACACTTTTTTAAATGAACTATATTATATGCAAATTATCTCTCAAAACTTCTAAAAGCTCTCGGCGACATTAAGCAAACCAATGTATACCAAATATTTGTGACAAATTTAAGTGCTTATAAATGTTCTTAATTCCCCTTTTTAAGTTGGGCTTTTAACTTTTTTTATTGATTTTTTTTATTGCAGTGTAATTGACCTATAACATCATCTTGGCCTCCGGTGTGCAACATAATGATTCATCATTTGTATATATTATAAAATGATCACCACAAGGATTCTAGTCAAATTAGTCACCTTGTGTAGTTATAACCTTGCATCCTGAAGTTTGACTGAATTTGTTTCTTAGTTCTAACTGTTTTGGGGTGGTGTCTTTGGGGTTTTCTATACTTAATAACACATCATCTACAATAGTGACATTTTTACTTTTTCAATTTGGATCCCTCTCTTTTTCTTTTTTCTCTTTCTTTCTTTCTTTCTTTCTTTCTTTCTTTCTTTCTTTCTTTCTTTCTTTCTTTTACTTATTTCCTGTCTAGCTGCTCTGGCTCAGACTTTCACTACTAGGTTGAATAAAAATGATAGGAGTGGGTTTCTTTGTCTTGTTCCTGATTTTAAAGGAAAAGTCTTCAGCTTTTCCCCACTGAGTATGATTTTAGCTGTGGGTTTGTCATATATGGTCTTTATTATGTTATGTTCCCTCTATACCCACCTGGTTGAAAGCTTTTATCATAAATGGATGTTGCAGAATTTACTTTTTCATATAACCATGATACAATCTATTATTTTTAGAGGCCTCTCATTCACTTGAATTTCAACATATTGTTTTGTTTTCAATGGGGGGATTATAATTAGAAAATATGGAGACCTGTATAAATCACTAAGTCATTAGAATATGTCATGGTATCATCTATATTACAGTTTTCTGTGGGGAAATATTGTCTGAGTATCATAGCTTACAGGATCAAGTTTAAATAACCTTTTTGTAAGTTGAGTTATTCTAAAATCTGGGTTTATTTTACCTCCCACCTTTCTTGCCCAGTTGGTACTCTGCTCTCCCATCAGGTATGTCACTCACTTTTCCAGATTTATGCCAATCTCCTCTGACTTTTGTGACTTAGTCTGACCTCTTGATTTAGGATGACATCCCTGGTATCTCTGTTCATGCAGTTCCTGCTCAGGCTCACATATGCACTCAAGTCCTCTCTCTGTTAAAAGGTTTCTCCCCACCATTGAAAACCACACTGATTCCCCATCTCTAAAAGCCCTGAGGATCTGTATCCAGTGGGACCATGACTCCCAAAGTCAAAACCACCACGAGGTTAAAATGGATAGTGCTAGGAAAACAGGCTTAATGCTAACTGAAAGTATGAACCGTACATTGTATTTTTTTCTCTAATTATTTCTGGTTTATAAGCATATTCTCTCCAACCAAAACTTAAGCTACTCAAAGAAAGCTTTACGTTCTATGTCTCTGATATCTTGCAAAGTTCCTGATATGATCCTAAGCAGTAGAACTTCAAAAGTTGATTTGTATAGGGTAGACCACTCCATAAGCTGATGATTAAGAATACAAAATTAATACTAAACAATCTATTATTTCCCCTAGTTCTAATCTCAGCCTTATTACAGAAAGGGCCCATGGGACCTAAGAATCCAAGAGGTCCCAGGCCTCTGTCTCTTCCTGACACCAAGGAGACTTTGGGCTAACACTTTAATAGGGACTCGGTGTTTCCCTGAGGGCAACACTCAAAGCAGGACTTTAAAAGCAAGGAAAAGAACTGCACAGGATTCTAGGGATCTAGACCAGACAGCCCCTAAAAATACCTTTCCTCATCCCTGCCCCATCTCACGTATACATATGCGTGAGAATCTGTAATACCCTGTCTGATTTAGGCATTGGCCAAATAACCCTGCCTGTTACTGGGCTAGTCACTTAATTCTGCTCCATTTCCTGAGCATTCAACCAAAGGAAGATGTAAAGTGTTTCTAGATGGCTCGCAAATTAAAAACCAGAAGGTTTTCTGCAGTTTCCAAAGCAAAACCAGAAAAACTGAAAGATGACTGATAGGATTAATATAGTTATTGGCATTAGGACATTGTTATTTTATTGCTGGTATCAGAGTGACATCATTTTTCATAAAGACACCATAATTGCCTTTGAATGTCATAAAAGGTGAAATTCATTCTCATGGAAATTGAAGAGAACATTGCAAAGCTTTAGTCAAAACGGGACTAAATGATACAGATGATAAAATGTACTGGCTTTAAATTTCTGTCCATAAACCAGGAGTGAAACTACAGAGAATTAGGCTTGAGATGAAGACTGTAATATCCTCAAATTAGTTTAGGCATTCCTCTAATCTCATTTTTTCATGGTGTAGAACTATTCATTGGGAAATCTGTTTTCCTTCATTGGCCAATATTTCAGCTGCCTACTGCCCAAATGAAAATACTAAAAGGGGGAGGGCAGGAAGACAGGAGTGGAAATCTGTCTTATTGGGAATGGCAGAAGCAACTCACTTCACACTAAAGCACACAAGACCAAAGATAGAAAGCAACCAATGTGTGAAAGTTCTTTGCTCAAAATATTTAGGCTCTCGTCGGCTAAGCTGTCAGAAATTCTTAAAGACAAATCCTAGAATCCATCACATACAAATTCCTTTTTCAGCCAGCTGAAGTGATAAAGTCTGGACAAGGGTTTAGAAATTCCTTGCTATTACGGTATATGTCAAAGTCCCCCCCCACCTTTGCCCCTCCTCAACGTGAACCCTACTAGGAATCCCTTCTGCTGCCAAGAGCCTTGGAAAACCTTTACGTTATTAATTTTTCCATGGATTCATTGTGTTTTGGAAGCCTCACAAGAAGCTGAGCGCAGAGTTTGAGGGCAATAAAACAGTCAGAACAAATGGCAAACCTTTCAGTTTGGCACCACGGAATGCAGCGTGCATCTGTGCATTCCTCTCTTTGCGGCTGGAAACTTCTCAAATCTGGTCCTCAGTTTATGTTACTCGGGCAAATGGTCCTCTAGTTACTCTATGGGAGGGCTTTAAGAAGGACAAGATTACGGGCCAGTGATTCTCAATTTTCATGCGTGTACAGATAGTACTTGGGAGTCTTGCTAAATGCATATTGTGATTTAGTAGGTCTGTGTCGAGGGCCTCAGACTCTGCAATTCCAGTGAGCTCCCAGATAATGCCGATGATGCTGGGTCATGGACCACACTTTGAAATGAAAGGGATTAGCTCACCTTCCAACCACACGGAGCATCCTGCAATTTAGTCAATGTTTGCATTTGACTTTATGAAAATAAATTTGAGATTAGTCCAGTTCACAACGTTTGAGAAAAATAAAATCCAGGTCATCTCCATTTGGGGCCAGTATTTACAAGGAAGTAAAATAGGTATCAATTAGCCTGGGGGATGAGGTGGGTGGGCCAGAAAGAATCGTTTGATCTTTTACTTAAGCGCTTTTCATTTTCATTTTCCAACTGTATATTTTGCTTCCCCGTTTCAAGTAGCCAGCGCCAGTTTTATCTTGCAGTTTTATTAAAAAGCACATCTTAGCTAAGTAAAAATCAGTCCCAGAAATGTCACTGTAGCCCATGTGCATCAGGCACGAGGATTAGAGCAGAGCTGTGCTTGGCCTGTTTTATTTTGCTCACCCAAAAAGAATCTCATGTTCAGTTCCAACGCAGATGTCATTTGGGGTGATATTTTATAGAAATTCCAGTAATTAAACTCACTAAACTATGACCAGCTGGTGTTAACCCTCCTGTTAGGTCACAAATTGCTTCCTTCTCTTATGTAAGAGGGTATGTGAAGAGTTCCTCCAATCTGAATGAGTTACAAGCTCTCAAGAAAATGACCTCAGGAGGCTCAAGCTCAGCATGCAGAGTGACCAGAAAGGGACTTGTGTGCGTCTGTATGTGCACCATCCACAGGCATATGCACTAAACACAGGCTACATGAGGTAAACAGAAACAGGAAAGGCTGAATTTCAGGTGTTGGCTCAGAAATATTAGCATCGTTACTCGGGGTGGGGAATAAGAAAGTAGTTTACCAAAAGGTCCAGAGAAGGTCAGAAGAAATCCAAAATCCATTTAAAAAATGCCATTGAAGACTCTGCCCTCTGCATCCCAGACAACACTTAAAGATGTAAGTATTTACTAAGCACTGCCATATGCGTACCAGCCGTACACACATAGAAGAGCCAAAGGCTTAGTAAAATGAATGTGTTCATGCAGCTAATATTTACTGATGCCTTCTACTAGGAATACAGCCATTACCATCAAGGGACCTCTTGGGTAGGAAAATTGTTTAAGGACTCAACGGTGTCTTCTGTCCCCAGAGATTAAAGCTTAGAGGATCCATGAGTTACAGACAGTAGCATTATTTGCCCATATAAGATAGGGGCAGACCTTAATGTGACTCCAGGTGTCAAGAGATTCGTGAAAAAGTGGAACTTGCACTTCATAGAATGTGTAGAAGCAGCAGAGCTGAGAAGAAGTATTTGCCCATTGGGATGTTTAATAAACATTTGGGATGTTTAATAAACCCAGTAAACAAAAAAAAATAAAAATAAAAATGCATATATGTATGATATATATGTGTATATATATATCATATATATGTGTATATATATCACATATTTATTTTTTATTTTTATCTTCACTTATGCTTTGAGGTCCAGGTCAGAGGTGAGATTTGCCATGAGTATTTCTGGATCCCTTCCCCAAATCTCTCCCGTCTTTGCACTTGTAGCATGTCCATCTGCTATTTAGCCAGCAAGGTCTTCCCTTTATCTGTGGCCATTTTGTACTCAACAACCACACATGAAGGTCCTAAAGGCCATAAATGATTTTTAATGATCCTTCAGAGACCCCTACGAATCGATAGAAGAGCTTCTAGTGACCACATAACCTGCTATCTTTTAGATTACAGTCATCTTATTAATTGTACAGGGAAATTATCTCAAAACATCAAAAATGCAAAGAAGAAAATAATCCAGGTCACTTGAGACAAATTTGCTTAAAGTTTTCAAGGCTACAGAGCATTGGGCATTCTCCAAAATGAATGATAACATGACTTCCCCCTTCTGTAATGCAGTCTTACTAAACTCGTTGCAGTTTAAATTCATATACCTTTTAATGCTTCCACTTCTAGGAATTTTTTTTTCTACAGTTATGCCCATGTATGCAATGATCTATGGACAAGGATATTCATTGCAGCATTGTTTTTGGTAGCAAAATACTGAAAATGTGCGTTAGTATAGGAATGATTAAATGAGTTCTGGCGTGTTCATTGGATAAAGGATGATGCGATCAAGAAAAAAAAAGGAAATGAGCTCCAAGACATACAGTTAAATTGAAAAGAAGTCTACCACATAGCAGCAGACGTCACTGATACATTTCAAAAGGAATGTATACACACATGACTAATTATAAGCACACATATTCTCTTTTTAAAGATGTACAATAGGGACTCCTGGGTGATTCAGTCGGTTAAGTGGTGTCTGACTCTTGATTTTGGCTCAGGTCATGATATCAGGGTCCTGGGGTTAAGCCCCATGTGGGGCTCTGTACCCAGAAGGGAGTCTGCTTAAGTTTCTCTCTCCCTCTGCCCTTCCCCCTACTCGCTCGATCTTTCTAAAATAAAAAATCTTTTTTAAAAAACATAATAGATGTCAATAAACTAGAAACAATAATTGCCTCACATAAGGAAATTGAGGAGTTAGAAGAGAGCCTTAAATTATCAGGGAGACCATTCTGAATAGTTTGCATGGTTTTTACCCTGGATCCACATTGGTTTCTAAGATGAGTTTTATAGAATTACTGCTCAGGAGTATTTTGGATACCACAAGAGGAGTCACATCCGGCTATAATATTTGTGCAACAATCCAGTCATCATTTCCTCGTTCTGCCTCAGGATGGCAGTCTAGTCCTTCCA
The DNA here is from genome assembly GCF_011100685.1 of Canis lupus familiaris. Classification (NCBI taxonomy): domain Eukaryota; kingdom Metazoa; phylum Chordata; class Mammalia; order Carnivora; family Canidae; genus Canis; species Canis lupus. Next base: position 16,881,721 of record NC_049234.1, on the reverse strand, counting down.
CACTTTCATTATTCCGGTGAAAATTTAATTTGGATTTCCTCCGAATGTTCTCTGACTTCATCGGCAACGTCCTGAGTCCACAGTGAATTCAATTATTAAGGAGCTACTTCCCCAGAAGGAAGACTTTGATTTTATTATATTTAATCCACTTGATCTTTTTCTTTTCTTTCTCTCTTTTAAACTCTTCCCAGCACAGTTTGGTCTCCCCCACAGCAGAATGCCCAAGCTATGGTGGGGTTTTCCCCCCTTCCCAGCTGGGTGGGTGCTCGGTGTCCAGGACCTTCCCATGGCTGGGGAATACCATGTGGACTCCTACCTGAGATGTACATGCCTTGTTTTCTCATTATTCTACATTGTGTTTTTATTTGTATTCTCTTCTTAACCCCATTCCTTCAGTTCTGCATATTCGTCCATACCCCTTACAGTATTTTTTTCCCAATAGAATATTTTCCAACAGAATTTTGTGTGAATATCCATATGGTCGTTCAACCAGGACTTCTCTGACTTAAGAGGTTGGGAGGAGATGCTTTTTTCTCCCCACTGCGCACATGCCCCTTACTCCACACTCTTTCTCCCACCCGTTCTGTGGGCAATTTTGAAGTGTCGTCAATGGATGCCTGCCTTTCCACAATAAAGTTTGAAAGCCCCTGTCTAGAGCAAGGAAACCCAGCCATAACTCAAGCTCAAGTCAATAAATAAATAAATAAATAAATAAATAAATAAATAAAAGGCAAAGAAAGAGAAAGAGGCAAAGTATTATGGTAAGCTAAGAGAAAATGTAGCTCCAGAATTCAAGTCTTCTTGTCTGAACTACAGACAATGCCTAAAAACATTTTGTGCACCAGCCTTCCAGGAAGACTGCAGCACAGTAGTTGAAAAACAGCTGAACAAGTTTCTGCCTGCCAAAAAACCTACTATTTTTTAAAAGTGAGACTAAATGGAATTTTAACTTTATGATTCCAGGAAAATATGTCATCAAAGAATTGTTTTCTTGACATTAAAATTTTTTTTTCTTTCACTTGATGTGCTAGAAATCTCTCTAACTCTTGACAAGCTCTCCTTCTCCTGTCTCAGGCAGGGTTAAGACAACCATAGGGTTCTATCCTTTCAATGGACAGCCCCCTTCAGAGGTAGGAATACTTAACAGAAAGTACCAGGGCCTTGGAGGCTAGCTAAGCTCCAATCTCAAATTGGCCATGAACTTGAGCACGGTGCTTAGCCACATTGAGCCTCAATTCCTCCATTATAAAATGAATAGTTTGCATGGTAATGTTTGGACAGCTTGGTGCAGTAGTTGAGGCATACAGTCTGAAATCCAAATCCTAGCTCCAGCACTTTCTAGGTCTGTTATGTTCGGTAAGTCTTAACCACCTCAGTTTCCCCATCTGCAAAGTAAGGCAAATACTAGTACCTACCTCAAAGATTGTTTAAAAAAAATCAGCAAGTTATTTTTGTAAAGGATTTAATAAGTTCTACATAAGAATTTGCTAAATAATAACGCATAATAGCATTATATAATGATATTTAAATTATACCAAAAAGCAATTAGAAGAGTAAATGGTAAGTGCTATGGATCAGGAATTATCCTCTATAATGTGATATTTTTATTACTGTTCATATACATGCATTACTTTGATATTTTTTAAATGCTTTAAAAAATTAAATTCACAGTACTAGATATGAGGTATTGGTTAAATTACTTAATCCCACTGAATATGTTCCTCTTCCATAAAATTAGGACCATATCCTCATTCGTTGTTTGTTCCCTTCCTATCTCTTACTGGAAGGAAGCACTGTTTCCAAAACATAGAGGACAACTAGCCATGTACCCTTGGAAAGTAATGAAATCTTTCTCACTCTATTTTCATCAGGATGGCACTAGATCTCTGAAGTCCTTTTCAGCAGCAAAGCCAAAGCCTGAGATTTTGCTACCTTTTAAGCTAAGAAAAATACAATGTATTATCTTACACGTCTGCAGGTTTGAAGTCAACACAGGTCTCACCAGGCTAAAACCAAGGCCATGGGAGAGCTATGTTCATTTCCAGAAGCACTGGGGGAGAATTCGTTTCTAGCCTGTTCCTGCTTCCAGAGGCTGCCCTCATTTCTTGCTTCTGACCCTCCTCCAGCTTCAAAGCCAGTGTCAGCTGGTCCAGTCCTTTCACATTATCCCAGTCTGACCTCCTCTTCTACTTTTTTCCTTCTTGGTCTTTAAACAACGCCCCCCCCCCCCCCCCAGCAAACACACACACACACACACACACACACACCTACACACTTTACTTACTGTAATGGAGGTGAAATTCATTATATAAAATTAGCCATTTTAAATTGAACAATATAGTGGTATTTGGTGCATCACAATATTATGCCATCATGACTACTCTCTAGTTCCAAACATTTCAGCATCCCGAAAGGAAATCCCAATGCTCAATAAACAGTGGCTCCCCAGGTACTGCCCTGTGACAACCAGCAGTGTGGTTTCTGCCTCTATGGATTTACCTATTCGGGATATTTCATGTAAATGGAATCATAGAGTATGTGACCATTTGTGTCTGGCTTCTTTCACTTAAGGGTTTTGAGGTTCATCCACATTTTACCCTGTATCTGCACTTAATTCCTTTTCATGGTTGAGTAATATTCCAATGTGTGATATACCACAATTTGTTTACCCAACATTCATCCATCAATAGATATTTGGGCTGTTCCCACCTTTCGTCTACTGTGAATGGTCCTGTTATGTACATGTTTGTGCAGACATTTGAATGCCTGTTTTTATTTTTATTTTTTTAGAGAGATACCAAGCAGTAGAATTGTTGGGCTGCATGGTAATCCTACATACAGTTTTTTTGAGGAACCACCAAACTGTTTTCCACAGCAGTTGAGCCAAGTTACCCCTGATTTTAATACATCTCCAGAGAGCTACAGTCTCTGCCTTTCATGCAGCCCCCTTCTGCTAATATCTCTCGGGATCACAGGGGTTCCTCTGACATTTCCTAACACAGAAAGCCCCACTAAAAAATACCCTACACTTGCAAAACTGCCTGAAACTCCTAGGAGATTGACAAGGCTTTCTAAGGAGATTTAGACCTTTAGGAACTTTGATGTAGAGCTGCTACTCTGTAACAGACACACGCTCAAAATATGTTAGGTGTTTTCAAAGTGTGAGAAATAGTGTAAGGTCAAATGAGCCAGCTGGCTTTTAGAAGTTGAAAAGCAAAACAATGACAATTCCACAGTCTTCATAAAGTATTTCTTTACATCAAACCTCTTATTCGTTTAGCAAAAACATGTTAACTGCCTGCTATTTACGTAGCATTGTGCACTGATTAAAGAGCATGATCCCTGTTACCAGAGAACTCATGATGTAGATAGGAAAACAGATGGTAAGCAGATAATTATGTGTGAATGTGACAAGAGCTAAGAATAGGGTATGGACTAAGTGTTGTGGGGGTGCAGATGGAGGAGTTTACCATGCCCAAGAAGCTGAAAAAAAAGGCTTGACAGGAAAAGAGATTTTCAGGTTGACCATAAAGTGGGTATAGGAATGTGGTCATCAGACATGGGCTGAGAGGTAGATGCTAAGATCGAAGGCTTGGGAGTTACACGGTTGCAGGACATAGTTAGGGAATCCTTAAATAATCAGGTGTATCTAGAAATACCAGGTGTGTGGAGGGGACTATGAGAGGGTCAAACTGACGAGTACCTTCTTCTTATTACCAGCCAGCAGCGAAGTGCCCACTGCCAGGCATGTGGCCATCCCCTTGGAAAGCAGCCACTCCCCACAGGGGAAGTCTTCTGGGGTATCAGTAGCCCACTGGCTTAGCATTGCACATAGAGGAATATATGACTTACTTCTGGGGGCAGCATTTAGGAGATTTCGAGACCTCAGAATGGTGTTTCTCTGAATTTCTAAATGCATTTGTCAAAATCCTAGAAAGCTCCATAGTAGAATATATGAACATTTAAGCTTTGGAATTGAACAGGCTAGGGTGATTGCTATTTTTAAGTATCGGTTTTCTTACCTGCAAAATGGGTCTCATGAAAATATATACCATAAGTTTCAAGAGGATTAAATGACCAAAACGTGCAGACAGTTCTTCACACAGTACTCAGCACATGGTGAGCATTTATAAATGTGGCCTAATGTTATTCTTAATAAGAAGCTCTAGGGAGTCAAACTGATTTGGTACCTGGGAAAACTATATAATTCAACTTTCTCTGGATCAATTATGGCCTCAAAAGCTTCATCACTGAAATCGTGAGGAGACCTGGATTTTTTTCTTAGGAAGCTTAAGAAGAAAAAAATCTATAATTTCTGGTTCTGTGTAGAGCCCTAAATAGATTGCTTCTTGTGAGAATTTTCTAAGAAGTATTCTCAGCTGAGAAAGCACACATCACTGTGATAATATTTCCTATATTTCTTGGGCATTTCCCTGGAAAAGTTCAAGGGTGAGTAAGGGAGAGAACTCAAGCTTTTAATAACTGTAGTTTCCTATTGGTTAACAGAATTTCAAATATATTACATTAGTGTTTGCTATTCAAATCCTTGCAACTTCTTGGACTTGTACATTGCATACCATCTCAATAACTCAGCGAAAGCAGAACCTGCCTTGACGGCACTCTGTCCTCAGGTGAATTTAAATTTTAAAAAAGGGAGATTATTTTGACACAGCTTAAAAGCTTTTCTTCGAAATCTGTCACACCTAAAAACTGTCCAGGCAGAGGTTTATTCCTTCCAGTACGACAAAGAAGAAGACAGACCAAAGAGATCCAGTTCACACACCAAGCATGGCTAGGCTTCATTCAAAAAAGAACTGGTAAGAACCTTGGAAATATTACTAAATTTACATAAAGAGAAATAATGGGGAGGCAACATAAACTGATCATGGGAGCCATACATGGGATGTAGGAAACATGCCTGGTCAATAATTAACGATAAATTTAGGAAAGCAGAAAATTCTGTATATATACATTTTTTACATGAAGAGCATCTTCTCCTAATGAAAGATTTTTTAGTTTTTGTTTGGTGTGTGTTTTTTGTTTCGTTTTGTTTTGTTTTAACAAAACCAAGAATTGCTCACCACCATGGCAATGTATGACTAATTTGCCTAAAGTTATTACCCATTAACAATTCATTGATGTATAACTGTATTTCCATTGATAAACCAATGAACAACTCAGGATCATTTCTTCATTTGCTCTATGGCTGTTTCTTGGTTATTCGTAGGACTGTAATCTGCAGGAGATGTTCTCTGAAAATGTCTAAGATCTGTCCCTAGCGAATGCTGCATTTTCATCACACTTACAAATGAGGAATAAGGTCTTTAGTTTAAAAATCAAACAAACCTTGCAACCTTTTGAAACCTCCATACTTTAGATCTTGCCACTATTTTGGAAAATCATCCACTTCATCTTTTTTAATAGTTAATTTCCAATTGACTGCTCAAAGAGTGAGTTTTTCTTCAATGTCAAATACTCTGACATTGGCCTGGGTCATTTTGAATCTGTTCACAGTGTTAGATGACTCCAAACAAACAAGAAAACTTTGTACAGAAGAAAAACCATGTCTTAAAATTGGTTTTCTGTTCAATTCCAATAATTTACTTGTTTATAATTATCTTTCTATTACACTGGCTGTTTGTCTTTATGTGAGAGACACTGAGCTTCATTAGCCATCGCAGCAAGCAAAGAGAATGTAGAACTATTGATCCACTAGCAAAGCACCTGGGGGATGTGGGGATGTTATAATTATGGGTTGATGAATTAAAAAGCTTTCACTGTAGTTTTCAAAGCGAGTCAAAATTATCTAAACAAATAGTTTCTGTGGTTGTCTCTTTTTTTTTTTTTTTGAGATTTGCTCTGATGTCCTAACCTTGAAGACTTATCCCTGAAACTAAATTTCTGACTGTACTGTAATTCTCTTTTAAAAAATAAATAAAAATAATCTATGCACTAGAAGCAGTGGAATCCCATAAGAAGAAGGTGACTAGGTTACCAGGATAGAGTGTTGAATTTCCTGTGACAATTGCAATTGCCCGAGTATCAGAAGTTGGTGATACATTCACGTCTGACCAGTAGAAAGGTTCACAATAATTAAGATAATTAAATCATTGGGATAGCACTATTTGTGAATAAATGGAGAAAACAGTGAGTAATCTGGCAGAGCCAAAGCACTTTACAGTAGGACACAGGTAAGTGCAACCCTGTGGGCCAAGGACACCAATCCCATTTAGGAAATATTGAAAGTACAATTTTACCCTTAGTTGGCCTTGCTGTGTGGTATCTCTTTAAATGAATTCATTTCCCCACCAACATTGATTGCTTTTGCAGTAGGTTATGGAGGATAAGATAAAACAATAGTGACATTATTTGCTCACCAGGAAGTAATATGTCACTAGGGCAAATGAAAACTAGTCCTGATTATCTTTCTAATAAGTTGAGACTATCTCAACTTGTCCTTAAGAATGTCCTTCACTATTATTTTAAACACTATTATTTCAGTCCAAGGCGGGATCCTGGAGTTCCAGGATAGAGTCGCTCATCGGGCTCCCTGCATGGAGCCTGCTTCTCCCTCTGTCTATGTCTCTGCCTCTCTCTATGTGTCTCTCATGAATAAATGAATATTTTTCAAAAAAAAATAGAGAGAGACTAAAGAATAGGAAGAAAACACATGCAAAAGCCCTAATGCAGGGGGAAGAGCTTGATTTGGAAGCAACTGAACAGCAGGCTGCTAAGTAGCCATGGGACCACGGGGGCAGGTGATAGGAAACGGTACTGGAGTGGTAGATGGGGGCTGACCAAGCAGGTCAGCCAAAGTGAGATTGTCTTTCCTTTGCCTGTATTCCACTTTCTTCCTTCTGTTACCAGCCAAGTGCAAAACTTTTTATTTTGGACAATATCCTCCCATCAGGAAACACACTGTACTTTCATTCCAGCCCCTTCTGCAGAACAGAACCCTCAGTAAGCACTAGGAGTGCTACTGAGGATAAGTCAATCAGAGAAAGACAATTACATAGTTTCACTCCTATGTGGAATGTAAGAAACAGCACAGAGGATCACAGGGAAGGGAGGGAAAACTGAATGGGAAGTCATCAGAGAGGAAGAAAACCCTGAAGACTCTTAACTATAGGAAACAAGCTGAGGGTTGATGGAGGGTGGATGGAGGAAACAAGAGCAGAGGAGGGATGGGGTCATTGGGTGATGAGCATTAAGGAGGGCATGTAATGTGATGAGCACTGGGTGTTATATGCATCTGATCAATTGAACCCTATATCTGGAACTATTTATGCACTTTATAAATGGCAACACACTTTAGGGCATCTTCTCTCTTCCCCACCACAACCAGAATATTAGTGTAGTCTAGTGTCTGAGTGCCTGGGCCGTGGCGTCAGTTATACCTGGGCACAAATCAAAGTTCTGCTGCTTCATCAATGTGAGACCTCAGACAAGTCCTCTCATCTTTTTAGATCCCAGTTTCCTCATCTCAAAAAAAAAAAAAAAAAAAGGAACGCCTATCTCACTTCCTTCATTCTTTGAAAATGAAGCATGGTCACGTGTCTAGATTGCACAGCAGAGGGTCTGGCAGGTGGTAAACTCCCAGTGCATGCACATATTGCAGCTGCCCCACTCCCAATTCTGCAGATAGGAATCTGAGCATCAGAGAGATAAAGCAACTTGTCTAAGATCACACATTTAGGAGAGGCCGAAGGTCAAATTTGGGATGCTTCGTCTAAGTGCTTTTTCCCCTCTGCCACAGGGAATCAGTGCAAAGTGAAAGGAGGTTAATAAACCTGTTTCTGCCCTACGGGAGAGGGTATCATGTACAGCGAGAGGAAGGTCAATTTCTGGGAACATGGGATTAGTTTGGGCATTGATCTAAAAACTCTTACACAAAAATTTCTTAAGGGCATACTTGCTTTCCATTAAGCATGTCTCTTTGCTGTTTCTGCTGAGCAAAGGAAGGGGAAAAATACATCCTGCCCCCCTGCTTTCTTAAAAGGAAAAAAACAAATGGAAGTTTGTGGAAATTGTGTGGGTGCTCTTGACTTATCCTTATCCATCACCCTAAAATGTACTCGTGTGGAAGATAAATAGTGTTATTACATTGAATGCTTAGTACTAAGTTCCAAAAATGCTGACAAGTCACTAATCCCAATAAAATATATGGAACTTAATTATAACTGAAGCACACAGAAGGCAGCCAGGAGATCGCAATCAACAAGATTCACAGAATGAACGCTTTATTCCTCCTGTGAAGGAGGCACAGTTCTCTTTCCTTGTGCCCTTCTGTGCCTACCTTGCCTACGTACCTCTTAATGTGTGACTCCACACTACAAACAAGTGCGCTATAACTCTGAGAAGGCAAATGTTCTCAGTGGCTCATGCCAGGGGATATTCTGAAAGCCCAGAGGCTGCAGATAGTCTGGTGCTACCTCTGTCACCTTAAGCTCAAAGCCACTTCCTGCTATTTCTTCTCCCAAGAAGAGTATCCATCAGGCATTCGACATTGTAGTTTCTTTCCCTGAAATATGATTAGCTTACGAGGCCACCAAAAGAGAAGTTCAGGTAGGTACCAGTTGCTATTAAAGTCTTATTAGTCAGATTTCAGGAGTTGTGGTTCATATGAAAAGGCAGCTTGAACCATTCTCTTACACCATACACAAAGATAAACTCAAAATGGATGAAAGATCTAAATGTGAGACAAGATTCCATCAAAATCCTAGAGGAGAACACAGGCAACACCCTTTTTGAACTTGGCCGCAGTAACTTCTCGCAAGATACATCCAGGAAGGCAAGAGAAACAGAAGCAAAAATGAACTATTGGGACTTCATCAAGATAAGAAGCTTTTGCACAGCAAAGGATACAGTCAACAAAACTAAAAGACAACCTACAGAATGGGAGAAGATATTTGCAAATGATGTATCAGATAAAGGGCTAGTTTCCAAGATCTATAAAGAACTTCTTAAACTCGACAGCAAAGAAACAAACAATCCAATCATGAAATGGGCAAAAGACATGAAGAGAAATCTCACAGAGGAAGACACAGACATGGCCAACATGCACATGAGAAAATGCTCATCACTTGCCATCAGGGAAATACAAATCAAAACCACAATGAGATACCACCTCACGCCAGTGAGAATGGGGAGAATTAACAAGGCAGGAAACCACAAATGTTGGAGAGGATGTGGAGAAAAGGGAACCTTCCTGCACTGTTGGTGGGAATGTGAACTGGTGCAGCCACTCTGGAAAACTGTGTGGAGGTTCCTCAAAGAGTTAAAAATAGATCTGTCCTATGACCCAGCAATTGCACTGCTGGGGATTCACCCCAAAGATACAGATGCAGTGAAACGCCGGGACACCTGCACCCCGATGTTCATAGCAGCAATGTCCACAGTAGCCAAACTGTGGAAGGAGCCTCCGTGTCCATCGAAAGATGAATGGATAAAGAAGATGTGGTCTATGTATACAATGGAATATTCCTCAGCCATTAGAAATGACAAATACCAAATACCCACCATTGGCTTCGACGTGGATGGACCTGGAGGGTATTATGCTGAGTGAAATAAGTCAATCGGAGAAGGACAAACATTATATGGTCTCATTCATTTGGGGAATATAAAAAATAGTAAAAGGGAATGAAGGGGAAAGGAGGAAAAATGAGTGGGAAATATCAGAATGGGAAACAGAACATGAGAGACTCCTAACTCTGGGAAACAAACAAGGAGTGGTGGAAAGGGAGGTGGGCGGGGGGTGGGGGTGACTGGGTGACAGGCACTGAGGGGGGCACTTGATGGGATGAGCACTGGGTGTTATGCTATATGTTGGCAAATTGAACTCCAAAGAAAAATTTAAAAAAAGAAAAGAAAAAGAAAAGGCAGCTTGATTTCCTGCCCTAGAGAGATTGGGTCATCTGCCCTCAATCAAAGAAATTTATGGGCCAAGAAAATGTGAATGGAACTGGAAGTAAGTATGTGGGCTTCTGTTGCCCATTCCCTTTGGCTGTCTGGAGAGAGTAGAGTGATGTGTTGGCCCTAACTCACCGTCAGTTCATTCATTCACTCACTCAAAATATATTTTATTATATGATTAACAGTGCCCAGGATATGATTCTTAACATGTATCCCAGAGAACATTAGTCATCCAAGAAATTCATTGAGAAATCTATTTTTGTGATTTTAGAAATAAATTTGGAAATGATGACTATTCTGGTCTCTTCCAAAAGACTCGGAGTACATAAAAGTTCTGAGATGTTCTGCATTCAAATACAAACCAGTTTTATTTATCCAAGCATTTCTCAAACTTGTGATTCCTCTCACCCTTTGCAACTAAACCTATTAACAACTCATGGAATTAACGTTCCATGAAGCAAACTTTTAGTAAAGGCTACATACAACTCTTTATCTAATCAGCCCAAATTATTATGTTTTTAAAGTAGACTCTATGCCTAATGTGGGGCTTGAACTCATGACTCCAAGATCAAGAGTCACATGCTTTACTGCCTGAGCCAGGCAGGTGCCCCCTAAATTATTTTTTAAACTTCCTAAATTTCATATGAAATAAAATTTCTTTCCTACCTAAGCTAAGTACCAAAGAATGAACTTCTTTGGACTTTTGGTAGGAAAATTAAAATCCTGTGTTCCTTTGACCGAGTTTAAGAGTAATGATAGGCAGAGGCCTGCAGGTGGGCGGGTACCAGAGGAACTATGGAGTCTTGCTCCCTACCCCTTTGTGGTGCCAGAATAAGCCATTCTGCAAGAATAGGATCATGTATGGCTTCTCAGCAGAATGTACAATGCTATCAGCATATGCTTACTTGGTGTATTTGGGGTCGTGGAATTGAAAATACATCCATGGATCCTTCCTTCGGAGAGGTTGCAGGCTGGCATGTGGATAATACATGCACAATAAAGATTATGTCACGTGATGGCAAATGTGATTGCATAAGGAAGGTGCAGGTTAAGAGCAATGAATGATCTGAGGAAGAAATTATACTTAACTTGGATAAGAAAGAGATCATGGAAACTATTGTGGAACAAAATAGCATTTAAGACAAGACCTTGAACGGTAGGTAAGCATATTTCAAAGTCAGAAAGCTTTCGATTTATAGGAGACCAAAGAAATTAAAGATATCAGAATGAAAAATGTGTAAAAATACTGTTTCTCAAAATTAAAAAAATTAAAGACACTTTTAGAAATTAAGTTAAAAAAACATAGTTTGTCTTTGCAGACTATTAAGGGAAGTGGCATGATGTAAAAAGTCCTTCTCTTCAAAATAGCTAAGCAGTCTTATTGGATGAATAGTATCTACCCACAAGCAGAGCAACTGATTTGTTTTTAAAACATTAATACAGGACACCTAACTATGAGTGAAATAAAGATTTTGTGCTTGTGTTATTAGGTAATTGCAAATTTTACCATAGTTGTACTTTTACCTGATGCCAAGTATAGATGGAAAATGAAAGGCAAAGATTTTTTTTTAATATGCCAGCAGTTGGACCAGACTGGTAGTCCTATTAAAAGGAAAAACCCAGTCACCTGGAAGCACTTTGTGAATTTTTCAAGTTAGCCAGAATGATAATGTTTGTTTTCTGTGATAATAAATGAAACCAGCTCCTTCTTCTTAACCATACAATCCAATAGGGCTCTCTCATTTATAAGAGGGACACTGAAAACTATTTGTTCCAACCCTCTTCTTCCCCATTCAGATGTTTGAATCTCGCATTTAACATTCCTTGTGCTGAAGCTGATTGGCCATTGCCTTTCTATCATCTTGTGCCCGGCCTGTGCCTCTTCTCTGCCTGCCTCTGTAAGTGATTGAGATCTTAACCTTCTGAATAAGACCGAAAAGCATTTGGAAGTCCTCTGAAGATATGTGCTAGACCCACCTTAGGGGCCTCACCTCCTTTAGTTGCCCCTGACAGTCATTTCATAGACATTAGCATTTTTTCAAACAATTTATTCAACGGAGAGCGCTTTTACATAAAGCAATTCAATTTTATGTTATGTTGAGCTTCAACTACTTCCAGGCATTGTGCTGATTATTGGGAAAAGAAAATGGAGTAAAATGGATCTTGTTTTCTGGGGCCTCAAAGTCTTTATGGTAATTGTTGTAATTGTCTAGATTAGGGATCTGAAAACTTTTTTCTTAAAGGACCAGAAAGAAAATCTTTTAAAACAAAACCAGTGCTAATATGTAAGTACTTGTGGGACCATTTAAAGCTTAACCATGTTAAAATGTAAAAACAAGGGGCACCTGGTTGGCTCAGGTTGTGATCCAGGGGGTTCTGGGATCGAGTCCTGATCAGGCTCCTTACAGGTAGCCTCCCCCACCCTCTGCCTATGTCTCTGCCTCTCTCTCTGTGTGTCTCTCATGATTGAATAAATAAAATATTTTTTTAAAAAAATGTAAAAACAATGCTTACCTGGTAAACCATAAAACAAACAAAAAACAGGTGGAATTCCAGATTTGGCCCCAAGAACCACAATTCATGAACCTGTGGTCTAGACCCATACTGTCCAGGACAGTGGCCACTAGCCACTGTGGCTGCTGAGTACTTGAAATGTGGTGAGTCCATATTGATATGTGCTGTGTCAAATAAAGGATTTTCAAAACTTAGTATGAAAAACAAGAATGTAAAAATATCTCAATATTTTTTCAGGTAATTAATTATGTGTTGAAAAATAGGATTTTGGATATATTATGTTAAAATATATGTTTAAAATTAACTTCACCTATTTCTTTTAATTTTTTTAAATACAGCTACCAGAAATCTTATATAAGTGGTTCACGTATTTCTATTGGGCAGCGCTGGTCTAGATAACTTCTCTGTTGAGTGGGAAGCAATAGTCCAAAATGGATTCATTCAAAACAATAAAGCAAAACACCTCCTCTCTTCCTCATCCCTTCACCCAGCCAAGAAACTTCTTAGCAAAGTCTTCCCTGGCCTTGGGGAGCCAGTCAGATTTAGACTTCTCTCCATCACTCAGTCACTCCTGTATCATGTTGCTTTATTTTCTTCATGGTATTCCCGAAATTTTCATATTTGTCTATTTCCTTACTCACTCTCAGCCTCCCTGAATGTCAGTTCCACCATAGAAGAACTTTCTCCCATCCTCTTCACTGTACTCTCAGATCAAGTTGGCACTAACTTTTGCCTTGCTTCCCTTGGGTCAAAAACCATGTCAGGCACAGAAGAGGTGTTTAGTAGATATTTTGATTGAATGAAAGAACTATAAACATGGAAAATAAGAAAGGAGATGCTTTGAGGAAACTGAGAGAAAAATTAAGTAGAGGGATGAGGAAACCTTTCATTCTGGTACTTTTTATCCAAGTACTTTGTATTAACATGCAGTGTTCTATTAGTTTCAGGTGTACAATATAGTGATTCAACAATTCTATACATTACTCAGTGCTCATCACAGTGAGTGTACTGTTAATCCCCCTTCACCTATTTTCCCCCTCACCTCATCCCCCCAACACCTCTGGTAACCATCAGTTTGTTCTCTATAGTTAAGAGTTTGGGGGTTTTTTTGGTCTCTTTTTTTTTCTTTGTTCATTTGTTTTGTTTCTTAAATCTCACACATGAGTGAGACCATATGGTATTTGTCTTTCTTTTATTTCACTTTACATTATACTCTAGAGATCCATCCATGTTGTTGTGAATGGCAAGATTCATTTTTTATGGCTGTGTGATATTCCAGGGTGTGTGTGTGTGTGTGTGTACCACATCTTCTTTATCCATCCATCTATTGATGGACACTTGGGTCCTTCCATAATTTGGCTATTGTAAATAATGCTGCAGGGCACCTGGGCGGTTCAGTCAGTTAAGCATCTGCCTTCAGCTCAGGTCACAATTTTGGGGTCCTGAGATTGAGCCCTGTGTCAGCTCTCTGCTAGGCAGGGAACCTGTTCTCCTCTTTCTGCCTGCCAGTGCTCATTCTCTGTCGGTAAATAAAATCTTAAAAAAAAATAAATAAAATAAATTATGAAAAATAAAATAATACCACAACAAACATGGGGCATGCATATATGTTTTTGAATTAGTGTTTTCATTCTAGTATTATTTAGCAGCTTCAGAAGCTGTAAGCAAGTAGCTTACAAGCAGCTTGATATTAGAACATAAGACAAATCTAGTCCAAGGCACTGGGCCCCATGACTATGTTAACATTAATATTAATAATAATTTTAACATTAGTACTGTGTTGCATTTACTTCATGCCAGGTACAGTTCTAAGTGCTTTTTGTATATTAGCTAATTTAGTATCTAAACAACCCTATAAAAGAGATGTTATTATTACTTTCATTTTACCGTAGGTAATAATCACAGTAAATAGCTTAATAAAACTAAATACTTGAGACATAGAAAGTGAAGTTTCTTATTCAAGTTCTCTCAGCTTATACATGTTAGAGCCGGAGCATGAACCCAAGCACTCTGATTCTCTTTACCATATGACTATACATTAAACCTCATTGTTTTTCCCTGATTTTATTAGTTATCCTATTGTGAACATGCTTGAAGAGTGATACATAGCCTAGATTGGAAACATCTTTTTAAAATCTATTTTGGGGTGCCTGAGTGGTTCAGTTAAGCATCTGCCTTTAGCTTAGGTCATGATCCCGGGGTCCTGGGATCGAGCCCCACATGGGGGGAGGGGGGAGTCCCTACTCAGCAGGGAGTCTGCTTCTCCCTCTCCTTCTGCCCCTTCCCCCGCTCATGTTCTCTCTCACTAGCTCGCTTTCAAATAAATAAGTAAAATCTTTTTTAAAAATCTATGTGGGTGGGAGTATTATTGAAACAATGTACTGTAAAATTTCAGAATAAATGGAGAAAAAAGAAAAGCCATTTTTCATACTGTCTTAGGCATTCATTCTCATAACAGAAAGAAAATGAGGCAAATATTTTCTGTTCAGCCTGAAGTGTACTGATACGTTTTAATCTCTTGCCTTGTGTACTCATCAAAGCAATCTTTCTGTTGGTTGCAGACTTCCCATGTAAATACATGTGAAACCTATACCATCTACAGATATTCCCTATTAAAATGATGGATATATCTGTTTCTAGTGACAAAACAGGCAACCCAAAGTGGAAAACGAAACTGGCAGCTGTTGAGGCACATTTTAACAGGAGAAACAAGAAACTTACAAGAGTCCTTCATTTGCAGCTACTTCTCCCTCCACATTCAGAGAGACCTGCCTTGCTGCCTGCCGTTCCCTTCCTCCACTTCCTTGAGGTAACCTGGTTTCCCTCCTTCTGTGGAGCCCAGCCCACCCACAGTCTGATATCAGGTCTGATCTTCAAAAGAAAGCATGTGTAAAACCCCTAATTCAAAAAGGCTTTGGTTAAATATCAACTTCCATTTGCTGTTAGTATCTGTTCATTCAATGAATATTTATTGAGCATTTGAAATGCATTAGAGTAGATGGGTATCCTAGATTCTTATTCCCCAAACTATTTACTGGGCACCTATCCTTTTTTTTGTTTTATTTTCTTCAGTATCTCAGATTGGATTTCTGTTTTTTTCTGCCAGTTTGGATGAACAGCCTTATGTGGTTTCTCCAGGATTAGTTTAAGATGGTCTAGACTCCCAGAATTCTCTTCCTTCTCTTGCTAATGTCTGCTCCTGGCACTTAATTGCATTCCTTGCTGTTTCTCCTTCCTCTTTTCCCAAATCATTACACAACTATCCCTTGTACCTGAAGTTGACCCACTAAACAAACACTTCTGGGGATCCCTGGGTGGCTCAGCGGTTTGGCTCCTGCCTTCGGCCCGGGGCATGATCCTGGAGTCCCAGGATCGAGTCCCACATCAGGCTCCTTGCATGGGGCCTGCTTTTTCCTCTGCCTGTGCCTCTGCCTCTCTCTCTCTCTGTGTCTCTCATGAATAAATAAATAAAATTTTTTAAAAAACGCACACTTCTGCCCACAGATTCAATAAATGACCCCACAGCTACCCTAGAACACCAGTGAATTAGCACATAATACCCATTAGGACCATTTGAAGAGAAGAATGAGGCTTAAAGTCATCTTCTGTATTTAATACTTCCTACCTAATACAAATTATTCTACTTTAGGCATGTGTCCCAAAGTATGTCCCAAGAAACAGTAACCTTAAAAGAGGTACCACAACAAAAAAATGTTCTGCTCAGGAAACCCTATTACCTACATTCCACTCTTGTTTCACAAACTGGTTTGATGCAAGACCCCTACTTTTTTTTATAATACCCATTAATGTTCCATTGAACCCACATCAGGAAACACAGCTTTCTCAAAGGGAGACCAACATGAATCAGGCATATTTGCCACCCTCAAAGGAACTTGACCATAGAATGGAGCATAAGGATGGACAGCACAGAACAAAGCACAAATGTGTGTGTCTGTGTGTTTGTGCAGAAGACAAGCATATGTGTGGGCTGATTATTGAGCTTCATTGTGAGGTAACTGGCCTTTTGATGGAATGCGGATGATGTTAGAGCTTGTGTCCTGAATCCATACTCAGTGTAAGACCTATAAAATCAGCTAGAGGGCAATTTGTAAGAAGGTTTATAGTGAATAGATCCTCAGTTCTCCTGGTTATGCTCCTGACAGATCTTCATTACTTCTTGACACTAACTTCTGATCCCTTTAATCTCCCCTAAGAAGAATTTCCACCTTTATCCCAAAATCTAGGTCCACCTCAGTATGTATATGATTGTAATACTACACCTTTATTTTGTAACACATCCTCTTCTAGACGCTTGTTTCACATTAAGTCTGAAAGGAACCTAAAAGACCATCTCATACTCATTTTATAGGCTCAGCATATTTACACTCAGTCCTATTTGAACAGCTAGATCATGGCAGGCAAGGGAGTAGGATCAAAAGACAAGAACTCCCAGCCCTAGAGCTGTGTTGGTTGCTAGGGACCCGTGACTGTACTCTCCAGAATTTCCCTCCACAAAGAGAGTTCGCTAAACAAAGGAAAGTGCCTCACCCAACATTATGCCCCCCTGATAAAAGATACCAAGGTCCAATCACCTTGCCTTCATTTGGGATCACTCAAAGAACTGCCTGTGGTGTTTTCTGAAGCTTCTTTTGCAACTGCATCACACTTAAACTTAACGTCCTGCCCAATCCTACTTCCCCCACTTCTGTACAGGTGTGGTTCCCAAGCATACCCCTGAGAAAATTCAGATACACAAAGCTCCATCTCAGATTCTGTTTCTAGAGAACCAACATAAAACAAGTTCAAACCCTGTGCTATTGACCTTTGTCATAAACTACCTCTTCAAATCAAGTCTGTTGACTTTGCTTGCTTAACTCCAAAGAGATACTGTGAAATGAATCATGAAGTTTTGAAAATGAGCAATTTCCAAACAGGGGACCAAAAAATGTTCCCATGACATCCTCAGAAAGGTAACATAATTTTCTGTGAATTGTGGACTCCGTCATCAATTTTTCAAGGTAAATATTTTATGTTCTCTATTACAAAGCTGGGCAGAAGGCCTTCATCATATTGGTTTACTCTTCCCTGTCTTCCTGGCAAATTAAACTGTTTGATAAACAGCCTGCGTTTAGCTGCTTCTCCTTTATGGAGTTTTACAACGCCTAGTTTGCCTTCACGTCAAAAATTATTTAGATACAAATTGTTTTCCTGAAGAGTAACCATGGAGTCCTATACTCTGAGGTCACTGGGAATTCGTTAATATTCATTGAGTTTTATTAGGATAAATAGGCACAAAGTTGCCAATCCCCAGCCTTATAAAATCTGAGGTGCAAGAAAGACTTTTAAGAAACAGGGGTGCCTGGGTGGCTCAGTTCTTTGTGTCCGACTCTTGATTTCACTTCAGGTCATGATCTCAGGGTCAAGGGATAGGGGCCCATGTTGCATTGGTCTTTGTGCTCAGTGAGGAGTCTGCTTGAGATTCTTTCTGCTGTTCTCCCTATACTCATGCTCTCTCTTGCTCTCTCTCTAAAATAAATAAAATCTTTAAAAAGAAAGAACACTGTCCACCTAGCCCTTGAAAGCTACTTCAAGTAAATCTACTCTTTCTAGCATTTTCAAAAAAAAGTCATTTCTTTTTCCTTTCCTCTCAATATTTTTTGATAGGAAAGACTGGCCCCCATGTTTTTATTTCTGGAATCCAGAAGGAGTCCCCTGATCTTCCAAACATCTCCCCTCATTGACTTGAGTATAGTTGGAATTCCACTATTAGAAATTCTTTCTTTAATGTCAGTCAAAGGTGGCCAAGGCAATAGCAACCCTTTATACCTTTTCATCCATTGCAACTCAATGTAACTATGACTGAGTTTACAAGCAACTTTCTAAAAGGGGGATTTTGATGATTTAGGGTAAAGCAAAGGGGGTAGTGGGCCAGCATTGGTTAGAGCAGTTATTTGTTAAAGATACCCTACAGACATGATCTCATTTGATCCAGGGTGAACCCTATATTATTATTCCTTTATCAGTGAGGAAACAAAGTTTTAGTGAAGTAGGTAAATTGTGTCATATCACATAATTAGAAAGTATCAAACGTGGGCTCCAGATGTGGGCCTGCCTAACTAACTGCACCATCTTCTAAAAACATTGAGCTCATAAGGGGAGAAGAACACATCATTGCTGTAGAAAAGTAAAAAGGAAATTGGAACTGAGACACAAGCAAACACTTGGCCTCATAAGCATCATTGTACTTGGCTCTAGGGCAAAGGCAACATGGTACTACTACACAGAACATGTCATGAAGTCAAAGAAGTCCTTGGATAAATGACTCCCTCCCAACATATAGACAGTCCCAATGAAGTAGAAAGGCCACCTGCTCTGCAAACAAGGCCAGAAACAGCTATAAATTCATTAAAACCTCTGGTGCCAGAGATAGTCTACTCTGGCTTATTCTTGACCATGTGATATATCAGTCTCATGAGTAGTTTCCATAGCCCACACCAGAGTTGGACTGCTAGGTGCAGAGGGATGATAGGGGCTGTGGGAAGTCATCTGAACTTATCTGACTTAAGCGCTCCTCTCATTAGGTCTCACAATGGGCTACAGCTTCATTCCCAGATAAAATAGCATTTTGGGGGGGATTATTTGCTTCTAAAGTTATCCACAGTACCTCTTTATACAACACCAACAACACTTAAGAGTTTGAAGTAGGAAATTTATTTTGAGGTACAACTTTTGTTTTATTTTAAGGGTCCTTATTAGAATTGTTAGGTTTGGAGAGAGTTGACCCAAGATCAAAATATTTTACAAGGATGTATATTCTTTTTTTAAAGGATGTATATTCTTAATCATAATTCAAGTACTAACCTTTTCTCATCTTGGAATGCTAGCATGGAGCTCACATAGTATGATGTAGATTAAGAACATGGGTTTTGGTTTCAAGTCTCAGTTCTACTATGTACTAGTGGGTGGCCTTAAACAAGTTACTTAATTTCTCTATGCCTTAGTTCTCATAAGTATAAAATGGAGATCAGTAGGTGGCCAGAGGACTGCTCTGAGGGTCAGGTATGTAAAATTTAGTGTTCTCGCTTTAATTCTCACAACACAACCATGAATTTGAAGGAAGAAATTGAAAGACATTTACCTAAGGTTTTGCTCATCTTCCAAGTAAGCACGTGGCTATTCAGAAGGAAAATACATTAGTTTGACTAAAGGAATACTAAAATTGCTTGGTTCACCTGCCTCAGGAAACCAATACCTCCAAAACCCCTTTCATGACGCATAAACAAAAAATCTTGTATTCTAGAAAGTTAAGGGCTTTTTAATCCTCCATTTCTCTCTTACTTGTAGCATCATGATAAGCAAGAGTTTATCCACCTAGGGGTACATTTTTCAAATAAGACATATTGCCTCTGAGACCATGTGCTATAGCAAAGACTTTAGAATTCAAATCTCAGTTTTACTACTAACTGTAAGGTGTGCGATGTTATTCAGAATCTCTGAGCTTCAAGGTTCTCATCTTTAAATTGGGAGGATGTTAATTCCCAACTTTGATTTATGTAAAATATATATATATATATATTGCATATATATGTATTGATATATGTCAATATATATCAATATATAACAATATATATATTTAACTGCTAAACCAGGTCTGTAACTGCCTCCCCTAGGACTTGGAATTATGTAAAATTGTGTTAAATTTATGTAAAATTTACATAAATTTATGTAAAAAAAGAAAATAAGCTACAGTGGCTTAATGCACATTTGGTTACATTTCCTGTTAATTGCAGCATAAACAGTCTATACTACTTCCTTGGAATTCCTGGGGAAAATAAATGGCCTATGTGGAAGCTCAGAGATTAGTAGTACCTCTTGGTAAAGCCACCTTTGAACCTATTACTTTTCTTAAAAAGTCAATTCCATTCTTCACAATAGTTCACCTAGTGATTCAACTACTACCTGCTAGCTAATTATTTAACTTGCCTGAATCTAAATTTCAGTTAATAATACACATTTCATGGAGCTGCTTCCAGAAATATGTAAATTGGATGTAGCATCTATCACTGCAAAGTGCAGTGGCAAATTCTGATAAAAGCTCAGAATTTCATGAAGTTGGTGACATTATATTGGAAAACTGCTCAGGCTCTTGGCAAAACTATCCATAAATGAGGATATGGGTGGATTATCCAACTCAGCAGTTGAAGAAGAAAAAAAATGATTATGACAAATAAGTGTTGCAGAAGAAAATGCTTCTAGGTAGAACTGTAAAATGGTGTAGCTGCTTTGGAAGAGTCTAGCCATTCCTCAAAAGATTAAACATAAAATTACCATATGACTCAGCAATTCCAATTCTAGAAACATACTCAGAAGAATTGAAAACAGCCATTCAAACAAATACTTGTACATGTATATTCATAGCTGCACTATTCACAATAACCAGAAGATGGAAAAACCTAAATTTTCATGAACTGATGAATGGACAAACGACAAGTGGTATATCCATATAATAGAATATCATACAATGGCTTCAAGTACTGATGTATGCTACAACATGGATGAACCTTGAAAATATTATGCTAACTGAAAGAAGTCATTTTCAAAAGACCATATTGTATGATTCTATTTATAAGAAATGTCTGGAAGTGACAAATCTATATATAGAGAAAAATATTAATGGTTGCCTGGGACCAGGGGTTAAGAGGCAGAATGTGGCATGACAGCTTATGAGTACGGGATTTATTTTTAGATAATAAAAATGTTCTAACATTGATTGCAGCAACGGTTGCACAACTCTGCAAATATGCTAAAAACCCTTGAATTGTACACTTCAAATGGGTGGACTGTATGGTATGGGGGTTTTATGTCAATAAAACAGTTATTTTAGAAAGAGAAAGTAACCCTAATATCCGAGGATTGAGAGGCTCTCCAAAAAATAGATCAACCTTTGAATATTTTTGTAAAAATTCCCCTGTTTATAACCAAGTTGCTTAAGGCAAATATACAGTGAAAAATGATTTTTGGTGCTCTTATATGATTTATGCAGAAAAATTACAGCAAAAAAGAAAACTAAAAACAGTTGGTATATTCTTCATTCTAATTAGGGCAGATTCATAACCTTCACTGTATTAAATATAAGATAAAGCACCCTTATTCACATTCCAACCAAACTTTTTGATGATTGAATGATTAATTATTCTCCATGAAATGCTGGTACCTTGTGAAGAGGATTTGCTTTCAAAGCTCCTTTTCTGGTGCCAATTATCCTTGGATAAGAAGGAGCCTCTCTCCACTGAGATGGGGAATTGCTAGTGGGGTCATCAAAAGCTCCTTTACATTAGATGACTTATGTCTGAGAACTCAAAGATCCCAAGAGGAATTACTTTCTAACAAGTGTTATATGCTCTCAGCTCAGTATATATTTCTCAGGACTTTCTCAAAGACCAGATATTATAACAGAGCTATTTTGAAGAGGACTGAAAGAGATCCTTTGAAAATGTATCTTCCAGCCCCTTGTCTAGACAGGTTTATTCTACAATACCTATGTGACATTTTAAATAACATATCCCTAGCTGTGATAGGAATTTTAGCATGAAGTCTCTTGAAGAACAAAACTGAAAACATGTGCAGAATGTGAAGGTGGTCTAAAGGGCTATGGTGACCATGAATAGCCCTTGAACTGGATATGGGTGTGTCCACCCAGGATAGGAGATACGTAATCAGAGAATGGACAATGAAACACTGCTGAGTTTGGCTGGAGCTTAAATCCCACGTGTCGTTTTTAATTTTCAATATTGCTCGCCATGTCTCTGGCTTGAATAAGATATATAGTTGTCCCTACAAACACATAAAGCCATATTGGATAAAGGCATTCTCCCAAGGACCAAAAATTAAGAAAGGAAAGACTCTCATAAAATGGTAAGAAAAGGCAGAGATGCCAAAATTTTTCCATTTGGCCTACTTGACAGACATCATTAATTGATTGCAGTACTCTGCCATAAATTATTGTAAATAAATTAATAGGAAAACCTATTTGTTATCACTGCTTATGTTACCAAGATTCTAAACAGCCTGGAGGAAAGGTAAAATGCTGGACATTTTCATTCAAAAAAATCTTACTGATCCTTTAAGATGCAGATCTAACATCATCCTTTCATGAAGCCCTGAATGTCCACAGTGAAAAACGGGTTCCCCCTCTGTTCCAAGTCCTATAGTCCCAATTTCCTCTATAATATATATATTTTTTAATTTTTATTTATTTATTATAGTCACAGAGAGAGAGAGAGAGAGAGGCAGAGACACAGGCAGAGGGAGAAGCAGGCTCCATGCACCGGGAGCCCGACATGGGATTCGATCCAGGGTCTCCAGGATCGCGCCCTGGGCCAAAGGCAGGCGCCAAACCGCTGCGCCACCCAGGGATCCCCTCTATAATATATTTTTAAAAATCAGTAGAATATAAAGGATATCTTGATAGACACTATAGCAGCATTTGAGTCCTGGTTCTACCACTTATAGCTAATTGACCTAATTTTGTCTTTCAGATTAAATAATGACAACAATAACACCAGTGAAATATACAGGGTGCCTAGGTGGCTCAGTCAGTTAAGCCTATGACTCTAGATTTTGGCTCAGGTCATAACCTCAGGGTCATGGGATTAAGCCCCATGTCAGACTCCCTGCTAGATGTGGAACCTGCTTAAGATTCTCTCTCTCTCCCGAAAAAAAAAAAAAAAAAAAAGGAGAGATCACAACCAATATCAAAGAAATACAAACGATTTTTAAAAATATTATGAGTAGCTATACGCCAATAAATTAGGCAATCTAGAAGGAATGGATGCATTTCTGGAAAACCACAAACTACCAAAACTGGAACAGGAAGAAATAGAAAACCTGAATAGGCCAATAACCAGGGAAGACATTGAAGCAGTCATCCAAAACCTCCCAAGACACAAAAGTCCAGGACCAGATGGCTTCCCAGGGGAATTCTATCAAACGTTTAAAGAAGAAACCATACCTATTCTACTAAAGCTATTCTGAAAGATAGAAAGGGATAGAATACTTCCAAACTCGTTCTATGAGGCCAGCATCACCTTAATTCCAAAACCAAAGACCCCACCAAAAAGGAGAGTTATAGACCAATATCCCTGATGAACATGGATGCAAAAATTCTCAACAAGATACTAGCCAATAGGATCCAACAGTACATTAAGAAGATTATTCACCAGACCAAATGGGATTTATCCCTGGGATACAAGGCTGGTTCAACACTTGTAAAGCAATCAATGTGATTGATCATATCAGCAAGAGAAAAACCAAGAACCATATGATCCTCTCAATAGATGCAGAGAAAGCATTTGACAAAATACAGCATCCATTTCTGATCAAAACTCTTCAGAGTGTGGGGATAGAGGGAACATTCCTCAGCATCTTAAAAGCCATCTATGAAAAGCCCACAGCAAATATCATTCTCAATGGGGAAACACTGGGAGCCTTTCCCTTAAGATAAGGAACACGACAGGGATGTCCACTCTCACCACTGCTACTCAACATAGTTCTAGAGGTCCTAGCCTCAGCAATCAGGCAACAAAAAGAAATAAAAGGCATTCAAATTGACAAAGAAGAAGTCAAACTCTCCCTCTTCACAGATGACATGATACTCTACATAGAAAACCCAAAAGCCTCCACCCCAAGATTGCTAGAACTCATACAGCAATTCGGCAGTGTGGCAGGATACAAAATCAATGCCCAGAAATCAGTGGCATTTCTATACTAACAATGAAACTGAAGAAAGAGAAATTAAGGAGTCAATCCCATTTACAACTGCACCCAAAAGCATAAGATACTCAGGAATAACCCTAACCAAAGAGGTAAAGAATCTATACCCTAAAAACTACAGAACACTTCTGAAAGAAATTGAGGAAGATATGCTCATGGATTGGAAGAATTAATATTGTGAAAATGTCCATGCTACCCAGGGCAATTTACACATTCAATGCAATCCCTATCAAAATACCATGGACTTTCTTCAGAGAGTTGAAAAAATCATCTTAAGATTTGTGTGGAATCAGAAAAGACCCCGAATAGCCAGGGGAATATTGAAAAAGAAAGCCAGAGTCAGGGGCATCACAATGCCGGATTTCAGATTGTACTACAAAGTCTGGTAGTGGTACAAAAACAGGCACAGATCAATGGAACAGAATAGAGAATCCAGAAATGGCCCCTCAACTCTATGGTCAACTAATATTCAACAAAGCAGGGAAGACTATCCACTGGAAAAAGGACAGTCTCTTCAATAAATGGTGCTGGGAACATTGAACAGCCACGTGCAGAAGAATGAAACTAGACCACTCTCTTGCACCATACACAAAGATAAACTCAAAATGGATGAAAGATCTAAATGTGAGACAAGAATCCATCAAAATCCTAGAGGAGAACACAGGCAACACCCTTTTTGAACTTGGCCACAGCAACTTCTTGCAAGATACATCCATGAAGTCAAGGGAAACAAAAGCAAAAATGAACTATTGGGACTTAAGATAAAAAGCTTCTGCACAGCAAAGAAATAGGCAACAAAACTAAAACACAACCTACAGAATGGGAGAAGATGTTTGCAAATGACCTATCAGATAAAGGGCTAGTATCCAAGATCTATAAAGAACTTATGAAACTCAACAGCAAAGAAATAAACAATCCAATCAGGAAATGGGCAAAAGACATGAACAGAAATTTCACCAAAGAAGACATAGACATGGCCAATAAGCACATGCATCACTTGCCATCAGGGAAATACAAATCAAAACCACAGTGAGCTCCCACCTCACACCAGTGAAAATGGGGAAAATTAACAAGGGAGGAAACCACAAATGTTGGAGAGGATGTGGAGAAAGGGGAACCCTTTTGCACTGTTGGTGGGAATGTGAACTGGTGCAGCCACTCTGGAAAACTGTGTGGAGGTTCCTCAAAGAGTTAAAAATAGATCTGCCCTACAACTCAGCAATTGCACTGCTGGGGATTCACCCCAAAGATACAGATGCAATGAAACGCCAGAACACCTGCACCCCGATGTTTCTAGCAGCATGTCCACAAGAGCCAAACTATGGAAGGAGCCTCGGTGTCCATCGAAAGATGAATGGATAAAGAAGATGTGGTTTATGTATACGATGGAATATTACTCAGCCATTAGAAACGACAAATACCAAATGGAACTGGAGGGTATTTTGCTGAGTGAAGCAAATCAATTGGAGAAAGACAATTATATGGTCTCATTCATTTGGGGAGTATAAAAATTAGTTAAAGGTAATAAAGGGAAAGGAGAGGAAATGAGTGATAATATCAGTTTGGGTGACAAGACATGAGAGACCCCTAACTCTGGGAAATGAACAAGGGGTGGTAGAAAGGGAGGCGGGCAGGAGGGTTGGGGTAACTGGGTGATGGGCACTGAGGGGAGTACTTGGCGGGATGAGCACTGGGTGTTATGCTGTATGTTGGCAAATTGGACGACTCCAATAAAAAAAAAATATGTACAAAAAAAGATTCTCTCTCTCCCTCTCCCTCTGATCCTTTCCTTTTCTCTCTCTTTTCCTCTCTCTCTCAAAAACAAAAACAAAAAAATTGAAACCTTAGAATACACAAAGCCTTCTATGCAATACACATTTTCTAATCCTCACAAGAACCTACAAGGTAGTTATGATGATTCTCCATTGTAAAGCTGAGAAAAGTGAGTAGTTAAATAATTCATAATAGAACATTTGTTAAGCTAGTTTTCAAGCTTCAACAAATATGCATATTCCAATTCATTATCCTACCTTTTTCACCTCCCCTGCCACTTAGGAGGGACTCAATAAATAGTAGTTATTGTTACATACATGCTGATGATATCAATTTGTTTACCAATTAACCATATAGGCCCTGATGAAAAATTTTAAACACTATATTAACCACTGTGCTCTCAGAAGGCCTGGGATGTATATCTACTCTCGGCAATCTGGACCTTGAATTTTACACTTAGCAGAGAAAGAGCTGTAGCAGAAAGTATCAAAGGCTATAAAATTCAGTAAGATTAGATACTTGTCAGTTCTCTTTTTTTTCTTGATGAAAATAAGGCCACTCTTGGTAGACATGAAACACTTTTGATTATCATTTACTGTGTGAGATGAAAGTTTATTAATTATGAACATGACAAAACGTTTCAAAATATTACAACTTCGCAATTAATGGATGCTTTAAAAAATGCCATGTATCAATACCAAAATTTGCTGAAACCTTGTTTTAAATCACATATTTTTATTCTAGATAATCTTTTTATTTCAAGACAAATTGAAAGAATGTCATTTTTATAGGCATTTCAAGGTTGGGAAAGAATTCCAAAACTTTATTTGGAATAACCACTTATGTCTGGAAAACAAGTTTTCAGTTCTCTTTTAAAGTCCTTGGGGTAAGGTTTGGCTGTCAACTCAAGGCATGTAATTTGTAACAGAAAGAATTCCTTCGAGGGCTACAAACTACTTGAGCTTAGCATCCTGGAGTTTATATATCTTATCTTGCTCTTGGCAATGATCTAAGAAGTCTAGCTTCTAAAAAAATGGTAAATGTGATCAAATTAGGAATTGACTCAAAAGAAGCTGAACTTTCTCAATTGACAGTTACTTGCCTCAGATAACAATCCAGTAAATTAGATCAGTGGTCAGACTTTTACTAATAATGGGATGGAACATTTGATGCATGAAAGCAATGTAGTATAGCGACAGGTGCAAAGACTTTGGAAGAAAGTAGACAGGAGTCTGCACCTGGTTTTGCATATATTGGGGCAGTTATTAACATGCAACAATTATTTATTGAGAGCTCAGCTGGTCGTGGGTATTGTCTTAGCTACAAGGCCCTAAGAACTACTGTCTAAGCTTCTGTTTCCTCATATAAAATAATTAAAGGAAAATGTAAGCAAAGCACCTAGCAGAGTCCCTGGAATACAGCAAGTGACAGATAGATAATAGCTGATATGCTATTATTGTTTCTATGGCAATGGAGGTTGTCTGAAGGAATCTGACCTTCACAGTTTGATTTTAATTCTTCTCCATCTCCTGATCAATGTAGCTAAAGCTCAATTTTATTATTTCAGAAGTACAATCTTAGCCCAATTTTAAAAAGTTAAGTATTCAAAAGAAAAAGGAAAAATTAATTTAGTCACCTGGATATATTTTGCAATGCCACTAAGTATCATCATTTTAGAATGAGTCAGCTGGGACACCTGGGTGGCTCAGCGGTTGAGCATCTGCCTTCGTCTCAGGGCATGATCCCATGGTCCCCGGATCAAGTCCCACATCAGGCTCCCAGCATGGAACCTGCTTCTCCCTCTGCCTATGTCTCTGCCTGCCTCTCTCTCTCTGTCTCTCATGAATAAATAAATAAAATCTTTAAAAAAAATAGAATGAGTCAGCTATTTGGCATGTTGCAATAATATTATAACAGGATACTTTTAGTTGCAACTGAGAGAAAAGCTTTGCTCAAATAGCCTAAGCAATAAGGAAAATTTATTAACTCATATAACTGAGAAGTAGAGAGAGAGTCTGGCTTCAGGTGTTTTTTGATCCAGTTGCTCAATAATCTTACTGATGACTTGGTTTCTTTCCATTTCTTCAGTCTGCCTTGAATGATACCAACCTCACAAAAAGATGTCCTTTGTTGTCTCCATATGGTTGTCAGCCACACAAAGGCTACATGCTTTCTCATTAACCCAATGAGCAAAGAGGATGCTCCTTTACAAAAAGATCTCAGTAAACTTTCCTCCTCCTATTTTACTGGTTTAAATTGTGTCATCAGTCTCACCCTAAAATTCTGTGACCAAGAATTTCAGAGAACTAGCTGATTGTCTTAGGACAGTGAGAGACCATGCCTGACACAGAAAAAGATCAGAGAAGTTTCTCTCACATAGATTAGACAGCTGAGAAATTTAAGATTAAGAAATTTAAAATTTGGGGATGCCTGGGTGTCTCAGCAGTTGAGCATCTGCCTTTGCCTTAGGGCATGATCTCCATCTGGGGATCGAGTCCCACATAAGGCTCCCTATGAGGAGCCTGCTTCTCCCTCACCTGTGTCTCTGTCTCTCTCCGTGTATCTCTCATGAATAAATAAAATCTTTTTAAAAAGAGAGAGAAATTTAAGAAACTGAAAAGGATGAAGGGGAAAATGGATTCTGGAGGAGGAATCAACAAATGTGTCTACATTTGCTAAGACCTATTAAAAGCTAATTTAGATGCCAGGTACAGTATACTAAGCACTATATTTTATCACATATGATCTTCACAATGAGCAGATTATCATCCCCATTTTTAATAAAATAATGAAGCCCAAAGAGGATAAATAACTTACGAAGTTCATGCAGTGACTGTGTGGTGGACTCAACTGACTCCAAAGTCCATTACACTTTTAAATCACTTGGAGCAATTTCTGACACAGAGTACCCAACCAATATCAGCTTTTTTTTTTTTAAGATTTTATGTATTTATTCATGAGAGACACTGAGAGAGAGAGAAAGAGAGAGAGAGAGAGAGAGAGAGAGAGAGAGATTGAAGCAGAGACACAGGCAGAGGGAAAAGCAGGCTCCATGCAGGAAGACTGATGTGGGACTCGATCCTGGGATCCCAGGATCAGGCACTGGGCTGAAGGTGGCACTAAACCGCTAAGCCACCAGGGCTGCCCCTCAGCTTTTTTTTTTTTCCCTCAGCTTTTAATAATAATCACTAGACTATTTTACTTTCTAAAATACAGTGGTTTTTTTATTCAATTTTTTCATTTTCTAGCTTACCAGAGTGTTATATAGATATAGCAAAATAATTTGGATTAATATGCCACATTATAATTATTTTCATTTTTCAAATCAACCAATGTCTGGATTTAGGCACAAATCTAAGAGTTTTGGAGGAGATAAACTAATTGCTTTTTGTTTTAAGTTTACAATTTATACCTTCTATAACTCTTCAGGGCTGACAATGGAGTAGTGCCTGGAATAGCGCGATTTGGTCCTTACAACAAACCTGGTCTGAATCCCCATACGCCTGAACCTGATTCTCAAGTGTCAGGGCCCACAGTATGAGCGGACTGGCTAAAAATCTTTACACAGCATTTGAATGTGTGCCCCAGCCCTGGTGCAGACCACTGGGTCACGGTAGTTTGCACTGCTTCCCCCATGGCTGCCCAACCCCACTCCTGACTCTAAAAGCAGTGCTAATTTTAAGAAATGACAACTACTATCCATAATGCAAGAGTCAGAGCTAGCACTGCCTGGGTCTGACTCATGGGATTTAAAATAGAGCAACAAGGGGCGCCTGGTGGCTCAGTCAGTTGAGCCACTTGATTGAGTTGAGACTCTTGATTTTGGCTAAGGTCGTGATCTCAGAGTCGTGAGATGGAGCACCACGTTGGGGTCTGTGCTCAGGAGGGGAGTGTGCTTGAGATTCTCTTTCTCCTTCTCTCTCTGCCCTTGCCCCTCGCTCTCTCTTTCTCGCTCCCTCAAAAATAAATAAATAAATCTTTTGAAAATACATAAAATAAAATACAGCAACAAATTAAAGCAGTCTTGAAATGGAAGAAGATATTTTGGGCGTTTTCCTGCTGCTTTCTTCAGCAAGTGTAAGTGTGCCCCCCAAGGACCAGATTTTCCAGCAAGGATCTCCCAAAGACCAAACTATGCAGGGCCATCTAAGCTCACAGAGCAGAAATCTTCCCAGGGGCTACTTTTTCATGGCCACAACCCTTTAGGGAAAATATTTCTGTTATTCTCACTGCACCAATAAAGTTCTATATCACTATTTTCATTTCCATCTATTATTTTTTCATTTCTGCTTGCTGTGCTTCATAATTTATCTTCCTTTATACGGATACACAACCTAAACTTATCTCTAAGCATCCTAAACATCATTTTCAAGTCTATATTAATATAAAATATCACAGAATTTATGGTGTAAAATGTGGGAAACTTCATTTATCGACGAGATAAATAAGTGAAGTCTGGAACAGGCACTGCTGTAGAATTAATTGCATCCAAAGTAATTTTATGTCCCAATAGTTGATTTTGTTGGCTGTTTTTCGTAGAGCTGGTTTTCTTCACGTGTTTCTGAATTCATGTTTGCAGACTTACTTTAAAACCAAGTCTTTTGGGGGCACCCGGGGGGCTCAGTGGTTGAGCGTCTGCCTTTGGCTCAGGTCGTGATCCTGGAGTTCTGGGATCAAGTCCTGCTCAAGCTCCCCGCAGGGAACCTGCTTCTCCCTCTGCCTATGTCTCTGTCTCTCTCTGTGTCTGTCATGAATAAATTGTTTAAAAATCTTGAAATTAAGTCTTTTGGTCTGGTCTGGATTTGGGTGCTAGTTCTCTGACATCTGCATGTGAACCCACTCTCCCTTACCTTCTGTGTACGTCTCTCTGACTCTTGCTTTCTGTACTGGCGTGTGTGTCTGCATGCCCCTATATGCCTTTCCCTCCATGGTTTCTCAATATGCCCTGGCCCAGAACCAGGTCCTTCAAGGGTTTGTTAGTTTGGGACATAGGTGAGTTTCCCAGGAATTTTATAATAATTACCACAAGCATGGCTCTTCAAACAAGAGAAACTTATTCTCTCACAATTCTGGAAGCCAAAATGTAGATGTCAAGAGGGGTCCATGCTCTGTCTGAACGCTTTAAGAAAGAATCCTTCCTAACCTCTTTCTAGATTCTGGTGGCTCCCAGCACTCCTTCACTTGTAGCCAGTCGCATCACTCCAATCTCTTTCTCTGTCTTTACATGGCTTTCTCTTCTGTGTGTCTCTATGTGTTCTCCTCTTGTAAGGACAACTTGGTCATTGGGTTTAAGGACCACCATAAATCTGGGATGATCTCATCTCAAGATCCTTACCTAATTACATCCTTGAAGACCTTATTTACGAATAAGGTCACATTCTGAGGTTCTAGATGGCTACACATTTGGGAGAAAAGGGATTTTTTTCCTTTTTTTTTTTTTTAGATTTTATTTATTTATTCATGAGAGACACAAAGAGAGAGTCAGAGACACAGGCAGAGGGAGAAGCAGGCTCCCTGTGGGGAGCGCAGTGTGGAACTCAATCCCAGGACCCGAGGATCATGACCTAAGCCAAAGGCAGACACTCAATCACTGAGCCACCCAGGTGCCCCAAGAGAGGAGAGATCTTACTCAGCCCACTATAGGTCATGGCTCTTGTGATGATATTGAAAACAAAGAAACCAAGCCATGAAGCTATTGGATAGTTTCATCCAGCTCCCAGTCACAAGGCTGTTTCTACGTACCTTGACCAAGGCAGTAGTCAACAGCATTTTTTTCCAGTCTTTTTTTTAAATGATGTGAGAGAGATGTCTGTCCCATGTAGAGGACCCTGAGAGAGAACCCTCTCCCTTGAAGAAGCCAGATTCTTGGCCATCACTGCCAGTTGAGGGCACAGTACACATTTACTCAAATCCTACCATTGTTCATGTTTCTGTTCCATCTTCTGCTTTGGAAGATGTTTGCCTTGCTTTTGAAACTAGCTATGTCGGCTAAGCTTTCCTTATTTACATTTTATCTCTTATGTCTGTATGTTTGGGTACATCAAAGCATCACTTTACTACATCATCTTGATGGGTTTCCCCTTCGATAGGTTTTATACAAGCTGTGTCAATCAAATAAAATAAGCATCTGTCACTTTGCAACCACTGCTTAGCTCAGATGTTCCCAACTTTGGCAAGTCTTCTCAGATACCACAGACAGAGTTGTCCTCTCTGCTTTGTATTCAGCTCCTTTGCAACAGTGGCCTACTGATAGCATCATTTCCATGTGCCTATCTCATGTTTGGAATATGAACCTCTTGAGAGCAGAGAGCCTATTTTTTCATCATTACATCCCTAATATCTAGCACAATACATAGTTCCCAATAGCCTCTTATATACTCACTAATTGAATGAATGAGCAGAGAGCAGAATCAATAATTTCATGAGTCTTGTGTCTCATTTCATCACATTTCTGCCTTTTTCCTCATTCCAAAGTAGTTCCTCCAATAAAATATTTCTCATTTTCAAACCACCATCTGGGGTGTTTTGCTATGTACCCTGACTAAAATAAAATTTCAAAGTCCTATATTTAGATCAATTTCACTTGGCAAATAGGTCTTGGTAAATAAATTTCATTCCCCTGTTCTGGTCTTAATTCAATGTAAAAATATCTCAGAAACAATCTACCTTTTTAAAACTGCTTTAATTTTCTAATGGCTGAACCGTTATAACTGTTCTTCATGCCCCTTGTAAATAATCTAGCAGCTGTGAACATTCTATACATCCAATGAAGAAATATTTTTAATAGAGGACAGGGAAAATGTTGTAAATAATGAGAGTTGTTGTAAAAATTAATGTTTTGCATTTTACGGTTCATCTGCAATGAATTATAGATTACATTTTAAAGCATGCTCTGGACTCCCATCTCATAAAAGCTATCAGAGTAACAGGCAAAGTGTTCAGTTCCTCATTTTGTAACCCACTGCCCACTGGATGTCACGCTTCTGGAGGTGGATAGTAAGAGTAGGAAGGGGCATTAGGAAGCCAATTTCACACCTTTAGACTTCTGCTTCTGGCAGTTCAACGTACAAACAGGTTTTCAGAAACTGTGCTCAAGTATCATTCTGGTCATGAGCCCCTTTTGATACATGAGCACTGCACATATTTTCTTTGCTCAATTGGATTTTGAAGGGCAAACTGATGCTCAGGGATACCTCCACCTTGAAGGACTCCAGGTTTTATGTTAAATCATTTTCTATTTAGCACAAATAATGGAGTTTTGGAGTTGGGCCATATTTCCATTTGCTTTTGCACTTTTCTTCTGATAAGAATGTTCTGAATGCCTTTCCAAATGCCTAGATACCACCGAGTAGGAGCCATGGTATATGCAAAACATCAAACTTTCAAGGATCCAAGGCTACCAGGTATATAGACAGCTGCACCATGTCTCACAAGCCTACATCTCATGAAACAGCATGCACAGGGTTTGCCTGCGTGCTGGTGCATATGTGTGGTGGCCTGAGACCCGTTCAGGGTACAGGTGTGGTCACCCTCTCTGACCAGGGCTGGAGAAGAGAGAGAGAAAGGGAAACAGAGACAGAGGGACTGGGGAGTAAAGAGGACCAAGGCAAGGTGTCCAGGAGTGGCAGTCTGAGGTACAAAATTCTCACCCAGCTCACTCTCTGAGCCTCAGTTTTCTCCATGAAATGAGAACTTTAGACAGAACAGTTTGAAAGATCAATTTCCAAACTAAAATTTTGTGAATCTAAAAAGTATTTACAATCCATTTTACTTATTAGAAACTCTTCTATTTTGACTATATGAAACCTTGGACAAAGTGGTGGCCCTCATGCCTCCAGTGTATCCAGCACATCAGCACGTGCTCCTCCTCCCGCCCAAGGTTTTGGCCACAGTGTGTCTTAGCCAGAGTGGCACATCATAGCCAGCAGAGGAGCTTTCTAAAGAGACATATCCCATGGCCTGCAGTTCCAGATTCAAATTCCATAGCCAAAGAAGAATTTGCTTTGGTATGGTTTGCTGTATACTGCCAGTGGAGAGTCACATCTAGCGTGAAATGAAGTCTCTGCACCTTTGAGATGTCATTGTGAGTTGACTAAACACAGAAATTTGGCCCTTATCTAGCTCAAGAGCCCTTCAGGCATAAAACCCCATGGGTCTTTCTAATGACTTCTTGGCATTTCA
Organism: Canis lupus familiaris; assembly: GCF_011100685.1. Lineage (NCBI taxonomy): Eukaryota > Metazoa > Chordata > Mammalia > Carnivora > Canidae > Canis > Canis lupus. The sequence continues at coordinate 16,847,569 of NC_049234.1, read as the reverse complement.
GGAGCTCACCGTATCCAAGCATCTCCCAACACTTTACAAACATGTATTAAACCTCACTCTGAGGCAGAAAAATTCATCAAAGCTATCGCGGGGTAGAACAGAATCAATTTAGAGGCCACAGTCTCTCTCCCAGGCAGCTGTGTCTGGTGTCCTCCTGAGTACTTTGTCACTAACATTCAAAGAGGCATTAGCCTGACCTTCCAAGTACTTAACTAGTTACAGATGGGAACACACATCCACAAAGAAAAAAGGAGAGAAAGAGAAAACTAATAGTAGCTTAACCTTAGTTGTACTACATTTTGAAATCTTGTTCCATAATCAAGTTTATAATTCATTTAAGAGATCTCTTCTTATACAAGCTAAGACATATACATGATATTTTTCCATGGCCTCAAATAGGGATTATGTACATTAAATTTTGAGGATCTAACTTTGCTGTTGGGAGGAGAGAAGGGAACTTCTTATTGAAGCATGATATACAAACATAGGGATTTATAAATCATAAGTTTATCATTCAATTGATTCTTATAAAGTGATCCATCTGTATAACCACTTTCTGTATCAAGGAATAGGCTATTTTCAGGAGCCTAGAAGCTTCTCTCTTCATGCTTCCTGGAATCACTCTTCCACATAGCATTAGTTTTTTGCCTGTGTGTTAACATGAACAAATAGAATCCTGTAGAATTTTAGGCTGTTCTGTGCCTGCTTTCTTTCAGCTGACAATATTTCTATGAGATTCATTGGTTTTGAAATGTGTAGCTGTAATTTCTTTTTCATTGTGTATAGTATTCTCTTATGTGACTAGATCACAATGTGTTCATTTCACTCTGCCTAAACATCTGGGTTGTTTCTATCATGCATAATGATGCTATGAATACTCTTCTTCATTCCTTTGAATGCACATATGTACTCATATTTGTTAGCTCTATATCTGAATGTAGTTTAAAATGGTCATGGTACCTACATGTGTTCATATTTGGTAGATAGTGCCAACAGTTTTCCAAAATAGTTGCACCAATATATATTCCCATTCAATTTATGAGAGGGCCAGCTGCTCCATATTCTATTTTTTATTCCCTTGAATCATTTCTGTGAAGTTGGTTATATTTTTCTTTAAAAGTTTGGAAAATTCATCAGCAAAGCTATCTGAGCCTGAAGTTTGTTTGCTTGTTGAAAAATTTTAATTACAGAATCAATTTCTTTAATAGTTGTGGGAATGTTAAGATTTTCTATGGCTTCTATAAGGTTTGAAAAATTCTGTCCTTCAAGAAATTTTTCCTTTAAATCTAAAAATTTCAAATTTATTGATATTACATTTTTATAATACCTTCTTACTATCTTGATACTTTCTGTAGGCCCTCTACTAAATGCCCCTTCATATTCCTTCTATTCTACTTTTTCATTATCTATACATATTTTATTGAGATTAATTGAAATATAACATGCTATTAGTTTCATGTGTATAATATAATTATTTGATATTTATATATATTGCAAAATACCCTCACAATAAGTCTACTTAACATCTGTCATCATACACAGTTACAGGTTTTTTTCATGTGACAAGAAAAGTTCTTAGCAACTTTCAAATATGCAATACAGAACTGTTAACTATACTCACCATACATTCTATGACTTATTTATTTGATAACTGCAAGTTTCCACCTTTGGACGATCTTCACCCATTTTGTCTAGCACCCACCCTTGCTCCTATCTGTTCTCTGTATCTAAGTTTTTTTAGAGGTTGGGAAGTTTAGATTCTACATATAAGCGAGATCATTTTGTGTTAGTCTTTTTCTAAATTATTTCACTTAGCGTGATGCCCTCAATAATCCATGTTAACACAAAAAGATTTCAATTTTAATTGCTGAATAATATTCCATTACTACTTATATACCACAATTTCTTTATCCATTCATTCACAGGTGGACACTTAGGTGGTTTCCATATGCTGGCTGTCGTATATAATGCCATAATGAACATGGAGGTGCATATATCTTTTCAAGTTAGTGTTTTTGCTTTCTTGGTATAAATATCTATGAGTGGAATTACTGGGTCATAGAGTAGTTCTAGTTTTAATTGTTTTAGGAACTACTGTAGTATTTTCCACAATGGACGCACCAATTTACATTCCTACCAATAATGCTCAAGGGCTCCATTTTCTGCACATCCTCCCAGCACTTGTAATTTTTTGTCTTTTTGACCACAACCATTCTGATAAGTGATATTTCATTGTGGTTTTGATTTACACTCCCTTGTGATTAGGCTATTGAATTTTTTTTTCAGCACCAATTATTAATTTAAGATTTTCTGATAATTAAATTTTGACTTTATTATTTCTTCAGTTGTGTGCCTATTTCCTATGTCATTGATTTCTGCCCTTATTTATTATATTCATACTTATTTGCATCTAATTTGTTCTTTGTTACCTAACTTCTTGAGTTGGATAATAGATCACTAGTTTTCATCTTTCTTTTTTTCTAGTATATATATTGGAAGCTATTAATTTTTCTCCATCACTGCTATAGCTGCTTTCTACTGGTTTTGATATGAGTTTGCATCATTATTCAGTTCAAATTATTTTATCATTTCCATTCTGTTGATCCATGAATGGTTTAAAAGTGTGATTCTTAGTTTCTAAACATTTAGATATTTTATACTTTCTAGTTTTGAAATAGAATTTCATTCCAAACTTGACAGAAAACATACTGCTGATTTAAATTATTTGATTTATATTTATATTTATATTTATATTTATATTTATATTTATATGTATTTTTATTTGATCAAATCTATTAATTATATTGCCCATATCTTCTATATCTTTACTGATTTTCTATCTAAATGTGCTATCAGTGAGAAAGAGATATACTAAAAATCTTCAACTACAATTATAGAGTTGCATCCCTTTTTTCCTTTTTTGGTGGTGATTTTTTACTTTATATATTTTGAAGCTATGTTATTAGGTGCATTTTTTTTAAAGATTTTATTTATCTATTCATGAAAGACACACACACACAGAGAGAAGCAGAGGCACATGCAAAAGCAGACTCCATGCAGGGAGCCTGATGTGGGACTCCATCCCAGGACTCCAGGATCATGCCCCGGGCCGAAGGCAGGTGCTAAACCACTGAGCCACTCAGGGATTCCTCTGGGTGCATTTACACTTAACATTGTTACATTTTTCTTTTGAGGCAACCCTTTATCATTATGAAATATCTTTCATTATCCCCTATATTCTCTGCCTTAAAGTCTCCTTTGAGTGATATAAATATAGACATACCAGATTTCTTCTGGTTAGTGTAGTATATGCTTTTTTATGCTTTTAAACTCAATCTATGTCTTGACTTCATATGTAGTTCTTGTCAACTAAATGTATTTTTTTCTTTTTATTCTTTCTTTGTACTCAAATATGATAACCTCGTCTTTTAATTGGTGTGCTTTAGTCCACATACATTTAATGTAATTGAGTTTATCTGTTATTTTTATATTTTCCCTCTGTTCCATCTGTTCTTTGTTTCTTTAGTCCTTCTTTCTGCATTCTGTGTATTAATCAAGTCTTTTTAATATTCTATTGTGTCTCACCTATTAGCTATTTTGTTATACTTTCTAGTATCATTCTCATAGGGGTCACATTAAAAATTACAATTATTATACTTTAAATTGTTACCTTTACTACTGCCTAAACAACATAAGAAACGTAGAGTTTATATCCATTTTTCTCTTATGTTCTTTGTCCCACTGTTGTCACATATTTTTCATTGTTGATGTTATGAATTGCAAAATACTTTGTTTTATTGTTGTAATCAGTCAATATCCATTATAATTACTCACATATTACCTTTTATGATATACTTCATTCCTTCCCGTGCTCTCATACTTTCATCTAGGATCATTATCCTGCTGTAGGAAGAACTCTCAGTGGTTCTTGCTGACAAAACAAGACTGTGGGTCAACTGCTGACAAAATCTGCCAGCTTCAGTTTGTCTGAAATTATGTGTATTTTGCTTTCATTTTTTCATAGATATTTTGTTAAGTATGGCAGTTGAGGTTGATTTTTCTAGTCCTTACAGTTTACAGATGTCATTCTGTTGTTTTCTGGTTTCCATTATTTCCATGAGAATTCATCTATTGATTCTAATGAATTTTTCCCCCTCTGGCTGCTTTTCAGATTTTTCTTTTTTCAGATATGTCATTTGCAAATATCTTCATTCACTAGGTTGCCTTTTTGTTTTGTTGATAGTGTCCTTTACTGGGCAAAACCTTTTAATTTGGTGCAGTCTCAATAGTTGAATTTTGCTTTGGCTTTTCTTGACAAAGGAGACACGTCTAGAAAAATGTTTCTATAACCAATGTTAAAGATATTACTGCCTATGTTTTCAGGTCTCACATTTAGGCCTTTAATCCATTTTGAATTTATTTTTGTATATGGTGTAAGAAAGCAGTCCAGTTTTATTGTTTTGCAAATGATGCATCTGTTAAGGAGTTAATATTAAAATATATGAAGAACTTCTACAATTCAACACCAAAATAACACAAATAATCCCCTTAAAAATGGGCAGAGGACATCAATAGACAATTTGTTGAAGAAGACATGCAAATGACCAACAGACAACATGAAAAGATGCTCAACATCACTAATCATCAGGGAAATGCAAATCAAAACCACAATGAAATGTCACCTCACACCTGTCAGGATGGCTAAAATAAAAAACACAAGAAATAAGAAGTGTTGGCAAAGATGTGTAGAAAAAGGAACCCTCATACTGTTGGTGGAAATACAAACTGGTGCAGCTACCATGAAAAACAGTATGGAAAAAAAAAAAAAAAAAAAAAAAAAAAAAAAAAAAAGAAAAACAGTATGGAGGTTCCTCAAAAAATTAAAAATAGAAAGGAACCTACCCGGCTCAGTTGGAGGAGCGTGCAGCTCTTGATCTCCATATCTTAAGTTCGAGCCCCACATTGAGTGTAGAAATTACATAAATAAATGAATAAATAAATAAATAAATATTAAAAATAGAATTACTATATGGTCTAGTAATTCCACCACTAGTTATTTACCCAAAGAAAATGAAAACACTAATTGAAAAAAATATATGCACTCCTATATTTATTACATTATTTGCAATAGCCAAGATATGGAAACAACCCAAGTGTTCATCAATAGATGAATGGATAAAGAAGTGGTCTTTCAAACTGAATATTTGCTATCGACATGTCTTTGACTCCACAAATCTTGCCTTATATCTGGTCTGCTTTTAAACTTATCCAATCGATTCTGATTTCAGATACTGTGCTTGGCAGTTCCAAAATGTCCATTTAATTCTTTTTTATGGATTCTGAGTATCTGTTAGTATTCTCCATATTTTGGTTTATTTTCCATCTTCTATGTTTTAACATAATAATTGTGGTCATTTTGACATGTTTAAATACTAACTCCACCATCCGGATTATCTCTGGGTCTGATTCTATCTTTTCTCTAAGTTATTGATCACTTTGCATACTTTTTTGCATATCAGTAATTTTTAGGCATTATAGATGCTCTGAATTATATTTTCTTTGTCTCAAGAATGTTGTTTGTTCCAGTAGACAGTTAAATTACAAGGTAATCACCTTAATCTCTTTAAGTCTTATCTTTAGTTTGCAGAAGTGTTGGTCTTAGGTTTTCATTTTGCCCTCATTCATAGGGCATTGTCCTTATTGCTAAAGTGTGGCCTTTCAGCTGTCTCATCTGAATCCCAAAATGTTTCTAAGATTTCTGCACTTTGTCTGGATTTTGACTCCAAGCTGTCTTTCCAGTACTGTGCAACCTCTAAAAATTTGCTCAGTCCGTAAGCCTCACAACTATTCTCTGCTAAGCTTCTAAGAGCTGCACACTGTGCCTAAGTTTAGGAGTAGGCCAAGGATTCAAGGGGATTATTTACTCAGACTTGGGGAACTTTTCCCCCTAACAATTTGGTTGCCTTTTCCCTGAGATCATGCTCCCAAATCCCAGTCATCTTGGCTGTCTAAAATTTCCATCTCTATCTCCTTCACTTAGCAAGACCACAATTCTTTGCTTATGCTCCATTTTCTTGCTCTAAAAATTGAAAACTTACCATCAGAGAAAAAGCACCAGGAATGTGGGAATCACATCTTCTGCTTTCCTTCTTTCAAGGATTAAAGCTCTGTGCTGATTGCTGACCAATGGCTGAAAATTGTTATTTTACATATTTTTCCATCTCATATATAGGTTTATAACAATAAGATAAGTCCAATATCAGATAAAAGAAGTCTCCTCTTCTTAGGTGGTAGCCTCTGAGCCTCCTCTGCTTAGTTTCTAAGCTTCTTGTCCCCCATGTGCAGCCCTTTGTAACTAGTAGACGCCTCATGGGGAAACTGCATACAAGCTTGTAGACTCACTTTTTTGCGACCGTCTCTCCCATTTTTGTCTCCCCCCATCCATGAGACTGCCACAAGCTCCAGAATACCACTCTTTCTTACCTTCTAAGCCTCATATTGCAGATAGGCAAATGCTCTTGGGGGATAAACTCATGACCAACTTAGGGCTGATGATGTATGTTCTTCCTCTATTGAATCTTGGCCTCATACTTCTGGTTGCCTTAGCTTCTTTCCAATACTTTCAGAAATCAGCTTTTTGCTTTGTTGTGTGCTTTAATTCAGCTTCTATAGTTGTTCTCAGCAGGAGGGTTAGTCAGATACAAGTTACCCTGTCATTGCAAAAATCCCTCGTTTGCATTTTCATTTTGACTTTCCACCAGAACCATTTTCAAGTTCTGGCCTGAGAGTTCAAATAAGCTAAAATCAAATCAAGGGAAGAGATGGCGTGACTGGTTTTTCTAAGATTTGTCACCTTGTTATTCTTGAATCCCCTCCTACATAATTTATACTGAGTTTCACCTATAATATAGTTCATTGATGCAAGTAATTTCAATACATTTTAGTCAAATAAATCTCCCCAGTGAAATATTCTTAGTTAATAACTAACACATAAAAAGCCAGAAGTATTTGCCAGAACCATAAATTTTAAGTTAATTTTATAGCTGTTGAAGAGCAGGATGTTATTCCGGGTTGTAGACCCTGCCCTGCCAGTCTTCGGGGCCACCAGACACTTACTGTGGAATTAAACGGACCTTGATAAGCATCATCAAATGTGGCTCTCCTGTTATCCTCTTTTCACATTAGCAGTAGACCCTTGCATAATTCCCTCTGACTATAAATCAGAGGGAATATATTTTTCTAGTCAGGAAAAGTAATTTAAACTTCAATATTATGAATGTGTACCAACTAATATCAGTGAGAAAATAAAAGATAAACGGGCCAAATTTACATATCTATTGTTAAGCCAAATCTTTTATTTGGTTTAAAGATTAAAATTCACAACTGATGTCGTGAATGATAAAAAGGTGTCTGAGTTCTGCAAGTAAATTGGAAGAAAAGAGAAAGGTAAAGTAGTGCGGATTATCATATGAAAATGCAGGCAGTCATCAAAAAGGATAGATTCTTGATAGAGGATGGTGGAACTGGATTTGAAAATAGAGGAAGCGCAAGGAAAATGCTGACTATTCCAGTACTTCATTTATAAAGAGAAAAGGAGGAAGAAAAATTCTAACCACCATAAGGTAATGAAGACTCAAAATAGAATGGTGAATATTAACTAAACAAGTCACCAGTAGCACTCACCTCACAAAATTCCCCTCAAATGAAATATTCTGAAGCCTAGACCTCAGGTCTATAGTATTTGAGCAAATTTTTAGTGTGCATGTCCATATGCACACATGGCATACAAGAGTACACACAACTCACAAATTTTGTGTAGTTCGTTGGTTTTTTAAATAAGCCTTTTATTTTAGAATGATTATAGATTTACAGGAAGTTGCAAAGATAACAAAAAATCCCTCACTGAAGGTATCCCTCACCGAGCTTCCCTTAATGTTGACCTCTTACATTGTCACAATATGTTTGTCAAAACCAAGAAGCCAACACTGGTACCTTGTCATTAACTAAACTTCAGACTTCATTTCGATTTAAGAGCTTTCTACTGACGTTCTTTTTCTGTTTCAGGATGCCACACTGCATTAGTTGTCATGTCACCTTAGACTCTTCCTGGCGCTGACAGTGTTTCAATCTCCTTGTTTTGTTTTGCATGGCTTTGACAGTTTTGAGCAGTATTGGTCAGATAAGTTGTAGAATGCTCCTTAATTTTGATTTGGCTGATGATTTCTCACAATTAAACTTGGAGTTACAGCGTTTGGGGAGGAATAAGAAGCGCCCATAACACATATCACAGATATGTGATATCAACATGACTTATGATGGGGGATGATCACCCTAACTATGTTGCTCAGGGAGGGCTTGCCAGTTTCCTCCACTGTAGAGTTATATTTTTCCCTCTCCATGCTCTTTTTTTTAAAGATTTTATTTATTTATTCATGAGAGACACAGAGAGAGGCAGAGACATAGGCAGTGGCAGAAGCAGGCTTCCCATGGGAGCCTGATATGGGACTCGACCCCAGGACCCCAGAATTACCACCTGAGCCAAAGGCAGATGCTCAGCCACTGAGCCACCCAGATGTCCCTCCATGCTCTATTTTTTGGAAGGCATCCTCAAGGAGAATGGGGGAAATTAATCTCTACTTCCTTAAAGGGGGAACAAATATTTTCAAAACCTAGATCTTAGGAATAAACATAAAAGGACAAAAAAAAACAAAAAACAAAAACAAAAAACTCCATCTCTTTCACTCAGTGTTTTATAACAACTCCAAAACCAATCTATAGTGTATCTTATTTCAGAACCCAGTAGAATAAAAACCTGAATATGATAGTTTTAACCTCAGGAATTAGAAATTCATTTTCAGTTCTTGCTACTCAATTGAATGACTGAGGAAGATGGCATAGCCCTGAGATGGTAAATTCATGAGCATGCTCTCTCCATCCTCATGGCAGATATCACTAACCAATCAAGGAATCTTTTCTAATTCTATCCAATGTAGCTTTGGAGCTCTTTCATTGCTAATTGTGCTGGTAGTAGATGTGTAAATAGAAACCTAACATCATTTCTTCTTTCTTCTTTTGTTTCCTGCAGTGAAGAACACTGCCACAAAATTTACCATCATGCTTCAGTAAACATTTTAGCATTATTCAATGGCCTTTCTTGAGAAGCTAGAATTACACAGCATATTCAGAGTTACTTGGGTGTCTTTATTCATTCCTAGAGGAGTGACTCTTCAGCTAAGTGCTAAAGGATGAATAGGAGGTAACTATATGAATGGGATGAGAACGCCATTCTTGAGAAGGAAGAGCTTGAGGGAACTCTCCAAAGCCAAAGGTTCCATGAAGCACACTGAAGGATATTTGGTGTGAGGAGAGGAAAGGACACTGCTTGTGCAAAATGGCACTGGAGAACTGGGCAGCATATGGAAGGAAGAATGAAAATGAAGACCTACACTTCAGTTTTCAACTCAACAGCTGACTGTGTAGTATAATGTAACAGTTGTGAAAATGAAGGTTACACTAAAATATCTTCTAGTCCCCTCCATGAACTCCTTTGGATGACAATATTGCCTCCAGAATGCCCTTTGAATATGTTGCCTGTTGAAATCACCCATCATCACAATTGCATGGATGAGTTTATCAGAGTAAAAGTGAGCAGGGCAGAGAGCTGTTTGGGTCAGACAGGGCACAGAAAGATCCCAATGGTGAGGAACATAGTCTGGGGTATAAATCTAAAACATGGACCTGAGCCTTCACTTAGTAAAGTGCTATATGGGGATAACTCAGTTTAAGTGTGCAGAAAAGAAAGCACCCACCAAAAGCTGTCTTTAAAATTTTAAATTTGTAAAAATATTAGATCCAACTTTACCTAGCTCATGGGCAGTGAATTTATTTTTATTTCATGTATTTGGGTTTTTTGGTGGATGGTGATGAGAGGCCTGGATCTGAAGCTAATCAAACAGCTAATGGAACTTCTCACTGGTATTGACTTAAAAGAGGGATGCAGAGACTTCATAGGTATGGAATTTAATTTTTCCAAGTCCAGCCTAGAGATGTTTATTTTAATCACCTGTTCTTCACAAAGCCTTCCACCCCATCATAAAAAGCCTCCTAGAAAGATATCCTACAGAAGAAGTTGTATACCATTACATGAATGGAAACTGTATTTTCTGACTTGTACCATACTTACCCTATTTCTAACTCTAAGAACTGATTTTGCTTCTATACCAACGTGCTACTGTCAATGGGATATCGTGTTGTGTCTTTTACTCAGAGATGGTTTCACATGCAAAGACTAAATGGTGACAATATAGATCTGTAAAAGACTGTGTGACATATCACTTTATCATCTCTCCTTATTGACAGGTGGCAAACTAAGAAGAAAAAAGATACATGGAGTGGAGCAGTTTGGTTTTTCTCAGGTCTACACTTCATTTTCATCATAACCAGTCTTTTTAAAAATAGAAAATGCTCAGGGGAACCTGGGTAGCTTAGTCTATTAAGCCTCCAATTCTTGATTTCAGCTCAGGTCATGATCTCAGGGTTGTGAGGTCCAGCCCTGTGTCAGGCTCCAACTAGGCGTGGAGCCTGCTTATGATTCTCTCTCTCTCCCTCTGCTCCTTGCCCTGACCCGCCACTGGTGCCTGTGCAAAAACAAAAAACAAAACAAAAACAGAAAATGCTCATTTATAAGGACCTGCCCTACAAGGTATAGTGAAAACCCACCTCACAATATCTGCTTATTTATAAAACCCCCTGTGTGCCTGGCCTGCCCTTCCCCTGGCCCCCAGGCTTGTACTGCATTTGCTGATGGCTGAGAAGGCAGTCACTGTTTGTTACTCAACTTCCCTGACGGGGGTATGACTGCTTAATTCTCTTTGAACACCATACAGAATGAGTTGCTAATTTTGTTTGTTTTTAGGCCTATCTGCTGACTTGGTGATTGATTCCCATTGCAGATCGTCAAAGGAAATTAAGTATTTTGATTCAGCTCTTAATTTGAATTTTAATTAAGTTTTCGATCCAGCTTCTGAAATGTCCAATAAGTAGAATTGCCCTTTATATCTAATCATCTGCTCATCAGGATGGGATTTAAGCATGTCCTCCTCTGTCTTGGCCTGATTCCCAGTAGAGAAGTCTTTGGAGGCTCTTCCTGGACAATATGAGGGACTCATTTCCTCTGGCCACTCCTCACCCCCATATCATACTGTGGGTCAGTGGACACAATCCTCAGATCCCCAGTGCCCTAAGCCTTTGCCAACTACATGGTAAATAAATAGTGCTTAAATAAACAAATTAGTGAATGGATAAATGGAGAATAAACTATGAAAAAAATTAAGAAGAAACTATTTATCAGATATTCCTCTGTTTACAGGTAATGTTACCTCACTCACAACTACAAGGTGATACCATCAGACTTCTGAAACCATGTCGTGGATAGGATATTTCCTACTGATGATGTTTGATGAATCTCATCATCTCCCTCATAGCACAACAAAGCAGAAAGTTGCTGGCTCTCCAGAATGTAAAACCCATCTCAGTTGGCTTTAGAAGTGCATCCTTTCTTTTATTTTATAAAACCTTGGTCATCATATATTCCAAAGACTTTGACTTTTATAGAGTTGAATATAAAACTGTGCTACACACACACACACACACACACACACACACTCACTCACCATCTCTTAAATCTAATTAGAATTCAGAAAAAACAGAGTATTTCTTACTTTTCTGATAGGCAGCGAATAAAAAATTGGGTAATTTCTAGGGTATGTGAGGATATTGGGAAATAAGGACTTCCATACATTGTTAGCAGGAATATATTTTGATGATTCATTTTTTAAAAATATTTATTTATGTATTTATTTGAGAGAGAAGGAAAGAATACCAGTGGGGTGGGGAGGGGCAGAGGAAAAGACTTTTCCAGCAGACTCCCAGGTGAGCATGAAGCCCAATCTCACAACCCATGACATCATGACCTGAGGTGAAACTAAGAGTTGGATACTTAATGGACTAAGCCACCCAGGCACCCTGATGCTCCATTTTTAAAGAACAATTTGCCAATATCATCAAAATTATCGAAGCACATACCCTGTAATTTAAGAATTTTACATACAGGAATTTATTCTTCATAAATAGTTGTATTATTATATGTACAAGAAAATTTATTGCAGCATTATTTAGCATGGCAAATAAAACTTCTATAAACAACTTAATTATCTATTATTAGGAAAAGGATTACATAAATTATGGTTTATCCCTTGCAGCTGTTAAAAATAATGAGAACGATCTTTATGTACCGCTGCAGTGCATCAAGTAGAAAATACTAAGTATTATGAAACACTACATACAGTATAATCCCCTTCGAGTTTAAAAAAAAGATCGCTTTGTGTATTTAGAGAAATTTTAGAAAGATGCACGAGAGGGGCACCTGGGTGGCTCATCTGCCTTTGGCTTAGGTCATGATCCTGGAGTCTTGGGATCAAGTCCCACATCAGGCTCCCCATGGGAAGCCTGCTTCTCCCTCTGCCTATGTCTCTGCCTCTCTGTGTGTGTCTCTCATCGATAAATGAATAAAATCTTTTTAAAAAGATAGACAAGAAAAAATTGACAAGGGCTACCTTAGGAAATAAGATGGGCAATAATAAAGGCCACTTTGTCATCAAATTTTACCTTTCTACATTTGAATTTTTTTAATAGGCATATGTTACTTTTATAAATTAAAAACAAATTAGTAAAGAAAGACTTCTTCCTAAAACATGGATTAATTTTATAATCTGGGGGTGGAGAAGGCCTTTCTAAGCAACACATAAGCCCAGAAACCACATATGGAAAGATCTACAGATTTGACTATGCAAATGTTAAAATGTTAAAATTTTAACACCATGTGGAGGGAAAAAACATTAAAAGGTACTGTCTAGGGCTGGGTAAAGGGTTTAGAGTTAACACCAAGAGTATAATTCATAAAAGAAAAATAAATGATAAATTGGATTATAACGAGACTAAAATCATTCTTTGTGAAAGACTCAATGAAGAGGATGAAAAGATTAGCTGTAGATTTGGAGAAAACATCTGCAAAAAAAAAAAAAAAAAGAAGAAGAAGAAGAAGAGCAAACAACGCTTGCTACCTGCCAGACTTACCCATATTTTTATCCTTGGTTTGCAACACTACCGATCATCTCATTTAGATTAGGAGCCTGCTAAGAAGACGCTTCATAAAGCATGAAGCATAGTGCATGCTCAAAACAAATGTTGTTAGTGCTTCATGGCTGATGCCTTTCTATTCGTTTCTTCTGCTTTTTTTGTTAAATGATGCAAATGCTGTTCAGAATTGCCTCCTACTCTCCCAAACAAATCTTTAATGGTAATACAGATTTAAGTACCTGTCCCCCACTCAATCAATAGACAGATTTGTTGTTAAGAATAGCACACAGTGACTGAGAAGTATGCAAGCCCTTGAGCCAACTTTACCTATGTTACCAGTATGCCAAAAGACTTGGACTTCCATACTGAAAACTTGAGTACAAGTTCCACCAGCATAAAAAAAAAAAAAAAAAAAAAAACACATGACCAGGGATGCCTGGGTGGCTCAGTTGATTAAGCACCTGCCGTCAGCTCAGGTCATGATACCAGGACCCTGGGATTAAGCCCCTGCTCTGCAGGGAGTCTACTTCTCCCTCCGCCCACTGCTCCACCTGCTTGTGCTCTCCCTCTCTCTCTTTCTCTCTGTCAAATAAACAAATAAAATCTTTTAAAAAATAATTGAAATATAGTGGCTTAAATGAGAAGGTTATGTTTCTCATTCAGGACCATGCTGCAGGGGACAGACCAAGGCTGGCAGGATAGCTCTGCCATCCTCAATTTATGGACTCCAAGGTTCTTCAAAGAGAAGCCACATTCCATCAAGAAGAAAGGAAAACATAGAAGAATCGTGGGAAGCAGCTTATCTTTCAGGATGGCAGATTAAAATACAACTACTGGAGCTGAAAAAAAAAACTAAGCTGAGTTTATTTCTTGTCAGGCAAAAGAGAGCCACCGTACTCAACACCAAGGATAGATCTAGTGTAAAAGGAAGACATTTTGCCTTTTATAGGGCAAGATTCTGGAGGAATCATTTGATTGCTTAAGAAGAGGATTGTTAATCTCCTTCAGGATGGGTCATTTCTTATTTACATCACAAAAGCATGTGAAGAGTTCTCAGAAGTCCAAAATGGCATTGCGGGCCCATTGGTATGCACATTGGTCCACATGTCCAACTAAAACTCAAGGGGATTTATTACTGAAAGGAAGACAGGGAGACTGGATGCTGAGAGACTGTTATTGATGCCTTCCACATTCTGCCTTGCTGGCCACCAAAGTATCTGTGATCACCCTTCTTCTAATTCACAGAATACCCTTTCTTTCTCCTAAGGAAATAAATCTAAATTTTGTCCAGTTACTGCAGCCATCCTATCCCCAGAATCTCCAGGTGATGTATAGTAATCTGTATCAGGTCTGAGGTGGGCTTCTGGTGGTCCAGTGGCTTAAACACTAGTGGACAGGTGACTTGTACTTCCCCTGCTTTCCAGGCCTCCACAGCTCCAGTGGACAGTGGTAGAGCAGGAACAGCACATTCCCAGTAGAAACTCCCATAGAAAGGGAAAGAATGAGGAGCAATGTGGAGTTATTGTTATTGTTGTTGTTGTTTTGTTTTTTAATATCCCAGGGTCCCTATCACTGATGACACACTGCCAAGTAGGAATTGTGAAGACCTCCTGCCCTGGCAGGAGAGTAAGGAAACTGGATTGTGCTGTCTGGAAACGGCTCCCCTATCTATGTTTGTGACCCAGCTTTCCTCTCTGGAAGAGTCTTCCTTATCCATTACTTTCTGTGGCCCCATCTGAAGATGTTAGAGAATATGCTCCACAGGATGATGATTCATCTCCTGCTTTTGCTGTTTGAGAGCCCAATGGATTATTTAGGGATGAGAAAATGCACAGGCCTTTGTAAGCCAGTCTTGTGATTTCTTGGGTGATACAACTGCTCCCAAAAATTAGAAAGCTGCTTGCCTCTTTTTTTCCAGTCTGTTCCATGCAGGGCTGTGCTGGGTCTGACTCATACCAGCTTGCAAAAACATACTGTGCACATCTCTTCCGAACTCCACATGATCAGTAACATCGTATCGGTAGCTTAAAATAGACTGTGGCAAGAGTATTTACCCCATAAAAATCGACAGACACTAAAAATCAAGGTTTTTTTTAAACAACAAACTGGTTATTAAATATTTACCAGCTGGTTCCATGTGGAAGTCATCGTACCCAAATTTCTTCTGATGAACCTTCCTAAGGCTGTCTCTCCCCATTCTCTATTACTAGCTCAGCCCATCTTCCTTTCCCTTATTTCAACAACTACCGGAAAGGCTGATTCTGGAGGCCGTAACTACCTCCCACTGGGTGAACAATCTCAGTGGGACACCCTTGAGAAAGGCTGTGAATGAATCTTATCTCCTGCTTTTTCAGGTACAGATAAAGTTGACTTTTCTAACCTTGCAGGCCCCAAATTTCAACACCTTCAATCTGGATGACAGACGAAGGCAGAAAAAGCTTCCATTAGCACAGCTGTGTTTCCTCTCATTTCCACTAACAATTTGGCCAGTTCTCACCTGGGTTCATTTCTTCTGAAATCTTGCTAAAAGCAGCAAAGAGTAGTCCAAACAGAGTCTACCTTTTTCTACTCACTTCCCCAAATTTAAATGGTCCTCCCTCCATGTCGTTGCAGGTGATAGTTTTACCAAACCTATTCATGAGCCTTCCAGGCTTAATTTGTTTCTGGGTCCCCTTCTACATGACCACTAAGACAGACCACATATTTTAGGTTTTTGTTATGATGGCAACATAGTTTCAGATACTAATTTCTATAGTAAACAGGGTACAGGTGAAGCTTTACAGCAAAGATACCAAAATATACAGTGTCTTATATAAATATGGTTCATTTTTCTTACAATATACTGTCCCAGAGCTAAACAGTCTAATGCTGGTCTTATGTCCAAATTGTTTCATTCGTTGTCATTTCCCATCCATAAGAAGGTTTAAATAAGACAGATTGGTTTTGTTTTTTTGTTTTTTTTAAGATCTTATTTATTTACTTGAGAGAGACACAGGGAGAGAGCATGAGCAGAGAAAGGGAGAAGCAGACTTCCTGTTGGGCAGGGAGCCAGATGTTTGGCTTGATCCCAAGACCCTGAGATCATGAACTGAGCCAAAGGCAGATGCTCAACCAACTGAGTCACCCAAGTGCCCCAAACATTGTTTTTAAGACAGTGACCTAGAGGCTCTAGAGAGCACTTGCACCCACAGTCATTTGTCCAACCTTAGTTACATGGCCACACTGAATTGCAATTTACAGCTAGAGAATGTAGTCACTAGTGGGCATCTATGTGACCAGCTCAAAACTAGGGGGCTTATTACTAGTAAGAAGAATGGTTGAGGGTGCCTGAGTGGCTCAGTCAGTTAAGTGGCTACCTTCAGCTCAGGTCATGATCCTGGGGTCCTGGGATTGAGCCCAGCATCATGGTCTCTGCTCAGTGGGGAGTCTGCTTTTCCCTCTCCCTCTACCCCTCTGCCAGCTCCTTCTCTCCTTCTCAATCTCTCTCTCTCTCTCTCCAACATGAATAAACCTAGAAAAGAAAAGAAAAGAAAAGAAAAGCAGTTGGGCTGGAAACCTGTGAACGGTTAGTAGTCCTTATACAGGCCTAAATAGAAAACAAATATTGTTTATCATAACTCAGCATCTGAATATCAGCTCCAGGGAGCAGCTCTTCTCTGACCACTTAGATGAAATCTAGGGGCAGTCCTATGATTTTGTGGTCACTTTTAAATATTAAAAAGTCTACTGGTCACTCTGGTCCCCCAAATATTCTCAGTTCACTAATCCATATAGTGTAATAATGAAAATAATGAAAACTCAAACATCCATTAAAAATTACACACAAAAAAAGTAAAAAAAAATAATAGTGTTTTGTCCAGAGAGCTCAGGTCTGCTAAAAGTGGGAAATCTACATCAAGAAAAGAGTGCATGGTTGACTTTCTTTTCCTTGTCATTCTAGCCATCTTTTCCAGCTCAAAAACAGCAACCGTTTATTCTTTCATGATTAAAGTCATTCACCTGTTGACTCATTTCCCTGCCTCAATTCAATAAGAGTTCACAGACTCCTCTTCACTTATTTGGTGGGAGGCCTGCAGAAATCAGGTCCCAGACCTCTGATTCAAGCCTGATGCCTAGACAACCTCGTCAGCAAATTTATAAATCATTCCCCCAGACATCTGAACCATGTGCTACCAGGAGGAGGAAGAGCATTGTATAATATTTCTGATAAATAGAAGATGAGGTATAAATGAATAAGTAGGCATGTTTCATGGGAAAGAAAAGAAAGTAAAAAATTTTTAGAAAAGTAATTGTGTAGGTGGTTCTTTTCTCACTCAGCAGTGCTTTTGCTGTATCTGAAATGAGCAGTTACAGGATTTGAGCTAGTTTTTCACTAGGCTGCTTGCCTTATGGTAGGAAAGATTATTTTATTTTAAACATTTATTTGCATGAATATCTCTGTTTACGATACCTCTCCTTACCTAGTAAACTTCAGAGGTGTTAATCAAAGGAGATCAAGGCTAAAATTTCAAGCAGAATCTGTAATATAGGTAGAGGAAATAAACCACACACTGTTTGTACTCTAGAACCACCGTCTTTATGGCAGTGAGGCCATGTGCATTACTACTGTTGCAATGGTATTTGGGAAATTGCCTATTTGATTACCCCTCAGAATAGAGTATGGGGGAAAGAACCAGAAATCAACATCTTGCTGAATTTGATGCTTTGATAACATAGAAAAATATTCCGGGATGACAAGTTGCTTTGCCTAAAAGCTGTTGAAAATGGAAATATCATCAAAGGTCTCAAAACAAGGAAATAAAGTTAGTGGCTTATGCCATAATATGAGCTGTCATATCTTCCTCTTTGCCTTATCTGCCAATCCCTCTCCAGAGACCAATGACTGTAGGACAAAAGAAGAAAGTGATAATGAATTGTGTAGAGAAGGCCAGTTGACTGAGAGATGTGGGAAATTTATATATCATTCCCCCACCACCACTACTTTAATTTGATTTATGTTTTCTATAGGGAATATCTCTACAAATCTACTATTCCCTCAATATAACCAGTGATAGTAATAACAGCTAACACAGAGTACTTGCTATGTGTGTTAACTTTTGTTCCAAGTAAAGATATAGACACATACATGATCTCATTTCATTTCTTACCAATCCTGTGAGAGATGGTACATAATATTATCCCAGTTTTCCAATTGAGCAAACAAGCACAGAAAGGTTAAGTAACTTGTTTAGGCTCTTATAATGAGTAAGACAAAAACTCAGGCTCAGAGGCTGCCTTTAGCAACCATCTAATAAAGCCTCTCTGACAATAGCAGTAGTTATTATGTAGATTGTATTATTGTTCCCAACTATTCACTCCGTCTTCCTATAAGGGAATTAAATATACACATTCATTGCCACGAGATTTAGTGCCTCCCTTCCCCATTCCCCATTAATGGCAGTCCTGGTCATGTGACTTACTTTGGTCAATGGAATATCAATCTGCCAAGTTCCCACAGAAGCTTAAGGAGCCATCATGTATTTCCTCCTGGTCCTTCAATCTTCAATTTCTCTCTCTCTCCGTCCCACCCTCTCTCGCTGCTGTGAATAAAACAGGTCCCACATAGATGTGACTCCATCTAACTTGCAGCTATTAATATGTAACAGGGACTAGAATAAATGTTTGTTTGTTATCTTAATCCACTCAGATTTGGGGTTTATTTGTTACTGCAACAGAGCTGATTAATATAGTAAGCATCTCCTAAGTGCTAGTAGAAGTTAAAATGAACTCCCTGACTTTGCAACTATAATACATTGTTCTTTGGAATTCACAAGGGTACTTAGTGTGTATCTGAATAAATCAAGAACCCTCACATGTTTTATTAGGAAAATTTCATTACCCTCACTCTGTAAAGGGAAAAACACATCGCAACTTAACTGTCTTGGCCAAAATCACAGTACTGATATTTCGAAGCCATCCCCAACCCCTGTCTGTGTGATTTCAAAGCACAAGCCTTGCTCATGATAGCATATCACATCTTCTTCCAGGAGAAAGAACATCTCAGAAAACCCATATTACCTATAGAGAGTTTGTGACCCTGGAGTTTGAAAACCCAGAATCCCCAGCCTGCAGCCAGCCTGAGCCAGAAGTAATCCTAAAGTGCTAGATGTGTTTGTAATCCTAAAGTGCTAGATTTGTTCTCTTACCAATCTGAGAAACCACAATTGTGAGTTCTGCTGTTTTGAAAGAACTATCATTTCCAACTCTACCTGGTTATGCTTTATAAACCTATATGCCACGATGAGAAAACCACTATATATTTTATCAATATTAATCATTTTCTTTTATGGACTTCCATTTATTTCATTTATTCCCTCTGTGAATACTAAAAGACAAAGTATTACCCTTTGAAGATTATAAAATCCAATTGAACTCGATGGCTCAAAGTTATAGAAGTGAAATGTAGCTTGAACAACATAGAAACCAGAAAGTATCACACTCTTGTTAACTATCAATGTCCTGAGTAGACGATCTCCATGGCAACATGGAGAAAAATGTATGATTGGACAACTTGCCTCATGGAGTATAGACTAGTGCAAATTAAATTAATTCCCCAGGCAATTTAAAATCATATGGAGAAGATACTTGGTTTTTCTTCAATTTTTATGCTACCTTTTCATTACCTCCTCTCTTCTCTTCTATCTCCTTTTTCAATATAAGCTAAATCAGAGCTCCCAAGGTTTTAGTGGATTTTGTTTATGGTTTTTAAATTTAGACTACCATTTAAGACTGAGGAATCTTGAAAATGTATTCACTCTACATTTTTAAAAGTCCATTCCTTGACTCTGGGGGATTTTCATTTGAGTCACAATAATGTCTTGGTCATTTATATAATGCACACCTTTACTTTTCTCTTGTGACGATGACAAGATACAACTATTTATTACTTGTAAAGGTTTAAAAGTAGCAGCTAAACAGAAACATTCAAGGAATGAGCATATATTGCTGCAAATTATCCTGAATCTCCCTCTGGTGAATGAGTCAGAGACTTACTTCATTCAAATCTTTAGTCCTTATATTTAGGCTCATGTGTTGGAGATGGGGAGCCAGCAACAGAGTGTCTGTCATCTGGGACTCAGCTTCCTTGCTTACATGGCACTGACAAGATTTTGTTGTCTGTTTTTGTACCCAAGTAACAATTTTTGTCCATAATTGGGCAAGCATTTTACAAGAATCTGATGTCACCTGGGAGTATAGATGTTCTCATTCCTATTTTATAAAATAGGTTAGCCAAGGGCAAATTCATCAGAAACCGTATCTCTTATAATTCATTGATCCTGGAGGACCTAAAAAGGTGGCAGTTTGAGAGGCTACCTGTGATTGCGAAAGCCAGAGAAAGAGGAAGAAGGCATCGCTACAGGGACTCACAGATAGGACAGACTGATGGCATTGCCTTTAAGGTGAAACACATTTCCAGGGTGATGGCCTCATCCACTGCTTCTGCCCCTAGGTCTGGATGAACTTGGGGGTGGGGTGGGGCTGGAAGATCTAACTGTCACCCCAAGGGGGCCTGAGGAAGGCAGACACAATCAAGGTAGAGTAGAGAGATGTCAACGGGTAGCAAGGTAAAGTCCAATAAAAGAAAAAGTCATATATATTTAAATAGTCATGGAACTGGAGCAAGCCAGAGCCCATACTGACCCACTGTGTTCTCAGCTGTAAAGATGTTTGGGACTACAAAGTCCCAAAACCTCAGCGTCTGTCTTTTCTTGCATGCATTCTCTCTATGGACTCCCAGTGATTCAAATCAACCCCTCAATGGCACCTTTAGTTCACTTCATGTTATTAAGAATTAAAAACATTCTTAAGGAAGAACCCATGGTGAGGAGATTTTATAGTAGTAAGAAGCTGGTTACTGACGAAAACTATTTAGGGATTTTTCTGCTCAAGGTTCACATAAAAAGAATAGAATGTCATTTAAACCAAAATTGGCTTGAGCCAGTGAGTTTTTCTTTATTACACTAGCAGATACTGCTGGGGGAGGGGAGAAAAAAGCAGGGGAGAGAGAAAAGGAAAAACTGCACAACTATTTTAGAAGAAGCTGTAGCCTAGAGTCAGAGAGAGTCTGTGAAAGGTAAGCTCCTCAAAAACCAGGGAAGATGTGGAACTCGTGGGGATGGGGAATCCAAACTCATCCAAATCCCAAGGAACAGAATGACTTCAGCTGACAGGTAAGTAGTGTGCAGAGAAATGTAATATATCTTATAAATAGTCGGATGTATATCTTGGCTTGGAGGAGCATATTTAAAAATTTTTAATATTATTAGGTTTACTTTTTTTTTCTTAGTTGATTAGAAGGTTACTGGCATGTTAGCAAGATCTGAGTTTGGAATGACCTATTCTTTGGTTTGCTTTCAGTTTTGCCAGTTACTTATCTTTGGAGAGCCTGTTTCTTCATTTCTAAAACAAACACTAAAGTACTATCTACTTCACACGGTTGTTATAAGGATCTAAAATAAGAAATATAAAATGCATAACATATAGTAAGTCCTAGAAAACTTCACATTTAGGAAACTTATCCAGTGTTTGCTGGGTTAAAATATGTGCCTGAGTAGGTTATGGAAAGACCTTGTAATTGATAAAGTGGAATATAGACAGATATTGATACCTTAAACTGGCTTCTATGCCTGGTGTGTGAGCTTCTGCTGACACTTGGTCCGTTACACACATCTTGGGTTGGTTCAAGTCTAGGAAATGGATTTTCCTCAGAGTCTGGAAACCAAGAACCCAGACTCTCTGGGGAGAGGTGCTACATATTTTGCTAAGTTGATGGCTTCTCGAAAGCACCAAGTTGAGCCAATATGTAATAGGAGTTCTGTGCCCCCTTCACAAGAGTTTTTAAAACACTGTCTAGAGCCACAAAAATAGTTCTAATTTGTTTTTCACTTGGTTATCTCTCAGAAACCATTATTAAAGTCTGCTAAAACAGCAGCAAACATCATCTACTCAGCCATGCTTTTGCTTCTGCTTTGAATTAACAGCAGTCTTGGGTTTCAGTTCATTAGAATGTTCTGAATAGAGATAAATTAATTAATGGATTTAACAACCGGAATCAGTGTGCCCATACTTCAAAAGGATTGCACTTTCTTTATGCCTCCAATATCTCATTAGGAAAAACAGGTCAAATGGAGGCAAACTAATTCAACGCAATTTGTCTCCTTTCAGCTTCGGGTCTTCCAAGATTGTAAAAGCTTACACCTATACAGATCGAATTTCATGTAAATTTATTGAACTATCAAACTCCTTGCAAACTACACTGTAATGAATGCCTGAGTACATAATATGTTTAATTTATATAAAGGCTGCTTTCAGAAGGCCTTAAACAGTTTCACAAAGATTATTAGACCTCAGAACAATCTTTTGAAGTTGGAAGACAGAATAAATTACCAAGACACAGGGTACCTTGAAAGAAATAGTTTTCTCATTAAAAGTAAGTCAGTAAAATGGTGCAGCTGCTATGGCAAGCCGTTTTCACTTCCATAATAAGCAAAATATAAAAATACCATGTGACTCCGCAATTCCATTCTTGCATATATGCCCCGAAGACCTGAAAACAGGTGTTCACACAAAAACTCACTCACAGATGTTCATAGCAGAGCCATTCTCAATAGCCAACAAGTGGACCCAAGGGTCTATCAACTGATGAACAGACACACAAAATGTGGTATATCCATACAATGGAATATTATTCAGCCGTAAAAGGAATAAATATAGCATATGTCCATATATGCTATAATGCTCATGAAATCATTATGAAACTTTAAAGTCATTATGCTAGGTGAAAGAAGTCACACACAGAAAGCCACAAATTGTATGATGTGAAATACCCAGAATTGGCAAATCCACAGATACAGAAAGCAAATTAATAGTTGCCAGGGCCTGTGGGGTGGGAGAAATGAGGTGTGACTTCTCAATGGGTACAGGTTTCATTTTGAGGAGATGAAAATGTTCTATAACTAGACAGGATAGATTGTGAAAGTTCTAAACATCACTAATGGTCAATTTTATGTGTATGCTACCATAATTTTTTAAAGATATTTTTTGAGTAAGTTTGATGCTCATGTTTCTGGAAAGGTGTCACTACAAGCGGGCCTGAAATCTAACAGGGAGTTTTAGACAGCCTCATGGTTCCCTGCAGATCTAGATTTCCAGAGAAATAAATGAAGCCCAATTTAAGTAATTCCAAAGTAAGTTCCATGAAGTGAGCTTTCTCCTTCTAGGCCTGAAGATCTCCTAAGTTTTTAAATAAACTATCCTGACATCTCTCAGTCTTGGTCCAATTAGGGGCTGATGTAATACCTAAATATAGGTATTATACAGTACCTATATTAGTATCATCACGTTATGTCATAACCATTTGCTGGCTCATCTCCCTTCCCTGTCAGACTCTAAGTTCCTTAAGTCTTGCATCTTTTTCTGTGGTCTTTGCCCTCTGCCTTGGCACATGGGAGGGATATCAGAAATTATTCTACCTCCTGCATTAAAATGACAACTATATACTGCTGGCAAATTATTAATCTGGTAATGGGCTAAATAATCCTTCATAAAACAGCATGTCAATTTCAAAGAACTGAAACCAGATCTTTTCAGGACAGTGTTATGCAAGAAAAGTAGTGCCTTTAGACATGGTTGTGGTTATACTATTTACTACCTGGTAATTAAATGTATCAGGGGCAACGTGAGATTCTTGTGACTTTTGCTGATCATTCAATTCTTTGAAAATGAATCAACTACTGACTAAACTTCATAAACTCAAACTGCTCCCAGGCCATCCATGCTCATAAAATATCCTGACTTTAATGCCATAACTAGAGAGGGCATCAATAAGAACAATTTTGTGATGGTTCAGGGACAATAAAAGCTGTGATGGGGTAAAATCTATGTTAATGTCTCGATGTCAATGTAGAATAAGAAGGTTAAAATGGAGGTGGGGGAAAGGGAGATTTTTTAAAAAGAATTAACATAACCATTTTTTTTAATATGCAGGAGGCATGGCTTTTACTGGTGTAACCAAAGATTGACCTACAGGAAAAAAAAACTGGTCCTTATTTTTAGTTACTGCTCTGTAAAACCTACTGTTCAACTACCCTAAAGCCAAAAGTCATCATTTCCAGAAGCTTTCATTGGGCCTAATTGCCTTATGGTTAATGAGCCAATAAAATGAGTTAACTTACTCGGTTCCTAGACACCCATATTGCAAACAATTTGTCTTCAATGATACACCAGAAATAGACTAGATTATCTTTTGGATTTTATTGTTGTTAGCTGTTAGGAAGCTTGCAGCTCAATATTCAGTACATTACTTGCAGATACTCAAGACTTCGTATTTCAAGTACTGACCTTACCCTGGTGTCAACTGTTGGCCTTGTTTTATTTTCCTTCATCTCACTTTTTCATTTGATTCTTATTCTCTGCTTTTACATGGTATATATTGCTTTAGGTTGACATAAATCCTTTTAAAACAAGTTATTTCTTACACTTCTATAGGGGAGACTCAACTACGTCTTAAATGAAGAGGGATTGAATAAATAACTATACTTTGTCATTTTTCTCTCTTCCTTCCTTCCTCCCATTTTTATTTCCTCCCTTCCTTTCTTCCTTCTTTCTTACCTTTCTCCTTTACTCTGTACTAAGGATACTGAGGAAATCTTAGGGATATTCATTATTTAAAGATAAGGGAGCCATAAAGAGCAGAAGCATAAAACAAGCTACAACAACATGCAAGCATTCATATCTTCCACATTCTTTAAGACAAAAATCAAAAAGGAGATTGTCCTAACTTTAAATTTCCATTAAAGATGTGGAAACCTGCATTTCCCTTAGTTCCTCAAATATGATCGCTTCAGTTTCTGTAGAACTCTTCCAGATTCTACCTCCTAAGTTTCCTAAACAAGTAGGCAGAAATTATGAGCACACATAGTATCTCAAAATACTTGGCCAATTATCTTAATGAACCTCTAGAGTTGTTTTAAAAATAACTGATGTTAAAAATAACTAGAGTTTTTTTGTTGTTTTTTAAAGATTTTATTTATGTATTCATGAGAGACATAGAGAGAGAGGCAGAGACATAGGCAGAGGGAGAAGCAGGCTCCCTACAGGGAGCCCGATGCCGAATTCCATCCTAGGACCACGCCCTGAGCCAAAGGCAGATGCTCAATCACTGAGCAACCCAGGCAACCCTAGAGCCGTTTTTTAAAGTAATTGATAAAAGTCACACTCATGTGTGACTAAATACAACCATTCTCTGCTCCTTACTACTGTGTTGTGTGCAGAGACCTGTCTGTGGACTTCTACAAAAAGCAATCCTTTTCCCCCTATACTAAAATTGGGAAGAGTAAAGGGACTTGAAGAAGTGGGAATAAGAGAACTCAAATTCTCCTTTGTCATACTAGGAAAGCATAATGTCTAAAGCCAACAAAAGAAAGAAGCGCACTCATATTATTTAGAATGTCAAAGAACTGAAAGTAGTTTCCTTTGGGGCAACATGGGGCCAGGGTAAGGATACCATTAGGGTACTTACAGTTTTATGTAAGACTTTATTATTTTTTATGTATTACATACATGTATACATAATACATGTATGACTATAATACAAGTTAAATTTTAAAATAGCTTTTAATGGCGATCCTTGCTCCTAATGATGAAGTCTGAACCTCTGTTTACTGCTCCAGCCATGTTGCTTGATGCCTTACACCTTCCTTGTAAGCTCCAACTGTGCTGAGCTTTTCCCGCCTCCTCTTAGTAGATGATGAGTTTGCTCACTTCTGGGACTTTCCATGGGCAGTTGTTTCTGCCTAAAACTAACTGTTCCTTCTCTTCCTTTCCTAGCCTTCTCTTGGCTATGCTTCTGGAAGCTTTCCCACTCCCATCACAGCTGGGTTAAATGTGCCTCTTATTTACTTACTCCATTAGCACTCTGAATTTTCCCCAACCACAGCATGTATCACCTTATATAATATCTTATTGACTTATCTGCCCCCTCATCTAGAATGTAAGTACCCAGAGAAGGAGAACCTCATCTTTTGTGTTTATTGTCCCATATTCCACACCCAGCAAGATGTTCATTTCAAAGTGGATGCTCAACACATATCCAGTAGGCACAACAATAAAGTTGAAAGACAGGAAGAAAGGAAGAGAAGGAGGGAGGGAGAGACAAAGAACGAGAAAGAGAGAAACAGAGAATGTTTGGACAGATTCATGCTGTTAATTGAACTTAAGGCAAAATTATATAAGGTACAGAGAATATAAATTTAGTATCTTTTTTTTCTATTCCCTTCCCTTCTTTAACTGTTCACCATAGACACTCTAAAATTCAGTGTTTTCTTGTCACCACCTAAGCTAATTCACACTAAGAAATTGGTGACAATGTTGTACTGAAAGGTGATTTTAATATATTTTTTGAGATTTTATTTACTTATTCATGACAGACAGACACACAGACACACACAGAGGGAGAGAGAGGCACAGACGCAGGCAGAGGGAGAAGCAGGCTCCATGCAGGGAGCCCGACGTGGGACTTGATCCCGGGTCTCCAGGATCATGCCCTGGGCTGAAGGCGGCGCTAAACCGCTGAGCCACAGGGGCTGCCCCTGAAAGGTGATTTTAAAAGCGTTAGCTGGAGATATAATGCTTGAACCAAAGAATCTTAAAAATCATTTTGATCTCAACTCCCCGCTTTACAAATGAGGAAATTGAAGCCCAGAGACATTGATGAGTCATCGGGCATCACACAGCAAGTTCAGCTCTGAGCTGACCCATAGTGGGGCCTCCTGACTCCCCAGATTGCACTTTTTCTAGGGGGTAACACCATCACTTAGGGAGGGTGACTTCATGGGAAGCAGGGTGATATTCCAAAATCAGCTAGGCAAGCTCTCTTACTGGACCCTGAATTTCAACAGCCTCCAGCAAAACCTACCTCAGAGGCTTGTTGTGGATTTAACGAGCTCTTGGCTGTGGCAGCCCCAGAAGATTGTAAACTGCAAAGTACTTGGTTAGCTAGAAGGCTCGGGGTAAAACGGAAGCCGTAAAGTCAGTGCAAAAGCTGGTAGACTCCAAAGGACATTGGTCATGGTCTCAGCAATCTGACAATCCCACTTGGACATCTTGAGCATTTCCTTTGCATGACAATTCCTAACTGAATCCTGTAGAAGTTTAAAGAGACTGGCATCTTCAATACCAATTTAGAAGCAATTTTTGTAGAAACTCGATTCCAGGCTGGGTTTTTTTTGACACTTTGCTAAACTTCCCTGATATAAAATTTTAAGTGCTGATGAACAATTTGCTGTGTTTTGCTGCCAGTTCAGTCCTGAGACACTTTAAGAAATTATTTCATCCCACTTCTTTCAATTGCTGAAAACTAAAATGGCTTCTCTGACAGAATTAGATAGCTGGTAGGTTCCATAGGCATTTGGATATCCTTAATGGAGTTAAAAATTTTTTAGAGTTTATATGAGCAAAAATCAATTTGAATTGGACAGAATCCAATCTAGGAAATAGAAAGGAGCTCCGAGGAGCTATATAAAATGAAAGACTTTTATAGGCCGAAGGGAGGGTGGACAAGGAAATTGTGCTGGGCAAAAAAAAAAAAAAAAAAATACTTTCCTTTCGGAGTTGGCCTGGGTCCATCAGGCTGATTACCTAATCATGCTGATCAGGCGATTTTTTTTCTTTTTTTTAAAGGATTTTATTTATTTATGAGAGGCACAGAGAGAGAGGCAGAGACACAGGCAGAAGGAGAAGCAGGCTCCCCACAAGGAGCCCGATGTGGGACTTGATCCCAGATCCCGGGACCACGCCCTGAGCCGCTCAACCGCTGAGCCACCCAGGTGCCCCAAGATCAGGAGATTTCTGACTGACTGGTTTAATATTCCATTTCTGGGAGACCCAAAACTATAAGTCCAGTTTGACCATGTGGGGCCTAGCATAGTTTTGGGTTTGTTGTCTTGTTTTTAACAAGTATGAGAATGAGGAAGTTTTTTCATCAGAACATCTCTTGTGGAATTCCAGAGTTTCCTCCACAAGGTTCCAGAAAGGGGTTCCTCTCAGACAGGTCTCCTCTGATATCCTTTAATTAGTCTTCTATTGTATAAGAAGGGTCTTTACTAAAGGCATGTGTGAGACACATAAGCAGCCAGATGATGTCCCTGGAGTCCTTTGCCCATGGTTTCTGGTGATATCCACAGTTGCAATCAGACAATGCATCATCTCGAGCCTTTATCCCAGGAGGTTGTTAGGTGTGTTAGTTAGGAGGCTCCAGGTACAAGAAACTGCCCAAATAAAAGTGGCTTAAACAATTGCATCATTTTTTAAAGACCATTTATTTGAGAGAGAGTGAGCATGAGCAGGGGGAGGGGTGAGAGGGAAGGAGAAGCAGACTCTCCACTGAGCAGGGAGACCAACGTGGGGCTTGATCCCAGGACCCCTGGATCATGACCCGAGCCAAGGGCAGATGCTTAACAGACTGAGCCACCCAGGTGCCCCTAAACAACTGGACCTCATCCCTGCTGCTACCTCACAGGTAAAGGCTAGCCCGAGGTAGGCAGTCTGAGGGTTGGCTCAGCAATTAGGTGATGTCCTCAGGAACACTGCTGCTTTGCATCTTCTTATCTTCCCATTCTCAAAATGTCCATATGTCTCCCACATTGGTCACAGGGTCACTGCAGCAGGTATAGCTTTACAACCTCATGTGACAATGTTCCTAAGCAAGAAAGGAAGAATAGGAGGAAGAGAGCTTCCCTCACGTCTCTCCTTTTGTAAGAAAGGCACATGCTTCTCAGAAAACCCCCAGCAAACTTCCCCTTATGTCTTTTTGGACAAAACTGGATTCCATAGCCATCCTGAGCTGCCAGAGAGTCTGTGAAAAGTGAAACTATCATTCTCAGTCTCTTGGAATTGGACTCTTCCAAAGGCAAGAAGGATGAACAAAATATTTGTTAGGTAGGCAATCCTAATAATAGACACTACTTGAGAGTGTTCTAGGCACTTCACATGTATTAATCCATCAGATCTTCACAACAAGCCCATAGGGAAGCTGTGATTATTACCATTTTACAGAGAGGCTCTACTTGGAGATAGTAACAGAGCAAGCAGTGAAGAAGCCAAGATTCGAACTCCATCACCTGACTCCAGAGGCTGCACTCCTAACTACGCATTACACTGCTCTTAGCCTACAGTGTCTGCCACAGCAGGCAATCCACCAGGCTGCTTCTAAAATCTAACACATAAAAGGTCTGAGCAGTGCCTGTCTCCCTCTGAAGTGCAAATGTGACATTTCCCCTGGTTGCAGTCACGCATGGGTGAGAAGAGCAGAGAGGCTTCCCAGAGTGACAAGAATTGCTTCCTGTCATCATCAAGGCTGCAACAGCTGAGGCTGTGATCAGGGCAAGAGGCTGGGGCCGGGGGAGTCCACTTTGTGGCCGGGGCCACTGATAGAGTCTGTGACCCACCGGGCCACCACAGGTATCAGATAGTCTGGGCGAGTCAGGGTGAGTGATTGAAGAGTCCACTTCCAACAGGCAGGATTAGAATAGAATAGTTTCTAAGTCAGAGGGATGTTTTACAGGTGACTTCCAGGCCTTCATTTTTGAATGAGAAGAATGAACTCCAAATAGGGCAGTGTACTTTGTCCAAGATCACCCAGCTAGTTTACGTAGAACGCGAGACACAAAATGAGGGCTTTTTTTCCAGGCAGAGTACTTGGGGGCCAGTCCTGGATGAAGCCTCCTTTGACTGTCCCTTGCAAAAAGCATCCCTAGCACTTCACACATGCTTCTGTTATAATTCCTGTTACAGGGCCGAGTTCATGCATTTGTGCACAGGTCTCCCCCACTGCTTTGGCAGGGTCTCGTAGGAGACCACACCCAGCCCTGGGCCTTAATCTCACCTGCTGAGCGACCCCGGGCAAGGTGTGCAACTTCTCAGGACTCATTCTCCTTCTACAGAATGGCAGGAGCGGTCATTCCAACTCGCACTGCTGTTGAGACAGTTGGGTTGGTTTTTTTTAAGATTTTATCTATTTATTCATGAGAGACACAGAGAGAGAGAGAGAGAGAGGCAGAGACACAGGCAGAGGGAGAAGCAGGCTCCCTGCAGGGAGCCCCATGTGAGACTCGATCCCAGGACCCTGGGATCACGACTGATCCTAAGGCAGAAGCTCAACCACCCAGGCGTCCCCAAAACAATCGACTTGTAAGCAGCACATAGCACTGTGTGCCAGGCAGAGCCAGGATTTGCTAAGTGGCAGTTACTCTTCATTTTGCATCTCCCTGGTGCCCGCTCCCAAAGTGAGGCAAATCAACTTATGGATCAGCAGAGGACACAGGGCATCAGTGGCGTGACAGAGGGCAGGCAGCTCGGTGTCAGGGAAGCACAGAGCCTCAGAGAAAAGCGGGCATTGCAGGAAGGGTCCGAGTCCACGAGGGCGGGAAGGTCATGCCCAACCCGATGCATGAAAGCAACACGTGGGAAATGGAAAAGCCTTGTCCTCCGCCCCAGTCCCCCAGACCCGCGCCAGCACCCTTCAGCTTGGGCTGCTCGAGGTTCGAACACCCGCTTCTGCGGACAGGACTGCAGAATTAGCTTGAGCTCCTCAAGGTTGGAACACCCGCTTCTGGGGACAGGACTGCAGAATTAGCTTGAGTTCATAGAGCCGGTGACAAAGCCAAGGCTGACTACCAAGGCCAAGCAAGCACTCCGAAAGCGTGTTCTCTGTGCCTACAAGTCACCGTGCAGGCTGACGAAGCTACTACACCTGCAGTTGCTGGCACGACGCCTGGCACAAGGCCCGTGGCTTTGCTACTTGCGGGTTTCCTTGTTCTCCGGCCCAGGCCCCAGCCCAGCACAGCGGTCACGGTGACTGCCCAGGAACAGGTGGAGTCTTCTGAGCCCCGACCTTCATCAGAGGACCACCAGGATCAGGAAGCAGCAAGAAGCATGTGGCCCTCTGAGAAGCGGCACCTGATTGGGGCTGCTGCTACAGGTGTGCGCCCAGCTCAGACTTAGTACCCAGCGCTTGGTCCCGATGAGACAAGAAGAGACCCCTAGACCTAGAGGTTCAGTCCCAAACTTGCACGTGTCTCTGATCCTCCCAGAAGGCTCATTAATCGCATGGCCAGGAAGCAGGGGAAATGGTTGGGGGTGGGGGGTGTGCAGCCAGCGGCATCAGGGACAGCACCAAGAGAGAAAGCAGCTGTCCAGGCCCAAGGCCAGGAGGGACTCCAGCAGTGATCACGGCGGTAAATAAACACAGCCGCTGGCTGCACCGTGGCCCTGGATCCTGCCCGGGAAGGGACCAGGGGAGATGGGATTCTTGCGATTACAGTGGTGTGGGCTCAGCCATCGTGAGTTTACTCTCATCTGTCCCCAGACGGAGAGCTCCAGAAACACCTGTTACAGCAGAAATCACTTGGCAAGCCGAACAAAATGTGGATTCATCCAGGCCACCTGTAAAGCCATTTAATGCCTAACAACCTGTGCAGTGCTCCTAATTGTCATAATTAATTTGGCACCTCTTCACTGTTAGGTGCTAAGTATCACACTGTATAGGGAAAGTCCATTTCCTGCTAACATGGTTTTCCCCCTCCATAATAAAAGCTGTGAGAAATTGTGTCATTTGAAAAAACATAACACCATATTTTCCTCACTAAACTGTGTAAGTTTCTCTTCTTTTGGCCCTCTCTATCCACTATTGGTAAGAACATCTTACTTTCTTTGGCATATCCTGTTACTGCTTCCCTGTTGCATAATTGAGGTTATAATTATTTTCTCATTTTCCCCTCCAGCTGGCAGCAGTTTGGTCCCTTCTATCTCCTATTTTCTTAAAATGCCACACTGTTGCTCTAGCTTATTTAAACACTCTGGAAAGGGGCACCTGGGTGGCTCAGTGGCTGAGCATCTACCTTTGGCTCAGGTCATGATCCCAGGGTCCTAGGATCAAGTCCCACATCAGGCTCCCCAGCAGGGAGCCTGCTTCTCTCTGCCTATGTCTGCCTCTCTCTGTGTGTCTCTCATGAATACATAAATAAAACCTTTAAACACTCTGGAAAGCCAGGGTAGGTACATCCCCACACCCCCAGAAAAGTGTCCCTACTATCCTTCCGTGTGCCACAGCAGGATCAGAATCCAGCAAGCTAACAACAAACAGCTGAGTGCCACTGTAAAGAAAAAATGCTAAAACAATCTGGCTTCTGCTATTAAAAAAAAAAAAAAATCAAACAAACAAAAAAGCAAAGGAAGTCATATGAGAGCAGAATTCACTTTAAGAGGGGAAACAAAGCAAAAATATTGAATAACAGTAGTGTCCCACATGTCAGGCCCTCATCAAATCTCCATACTGACAGCTAATATCACAGGCAATTCTACTGGTTAGGGCTTCCCCAAATCAGAGGCTCTTTTTTTCTTCTTTTTAAAGATTTCTTTTTTCCAAGATTTTATTTATTTATTCATGAGAGACAGACAGAGAGAGAGAGAGAGAGAGAGGCAGAGGGAGAAGCAGGCTCCATGCAGGGAGCCTGATACTCAACTCCAGGTCTCCAGGATCACACCCTGGGCTGAAGGTGGCGCTAAACCACTGAGCCACCCGGGCTGCCCCCAAATCAGAGGCTTTTGAAACAAAGAGTTTCTTATTCTGTTTCTGCATCTATCACTCCTAAAAGATACAGTGATCCAAAATTTATCGCTAGAAGGTAGGGAGGAAAAGTTGGGACCAAAAAAAAATCTTACAATAAACTAATCAGCACTTTTATGTCTGCAAAAGGGAAAACAGGGATCCATTTTCAGAAGTTCTCCTTTTGATTCCCGATAGAGCATATCATCAGTATAATCGAATTATTCACATGAAAACTAATCCGTGTTAGCTTCTCTGCATTTAGGGAATGGAGCTTATAACATGAATCATCTTGAGTATTTTCTAAACACAAAATCACAATTTAAAAATTTTAATCTTAAAAATGTACTTGAGAATGACTCCCCCCAATTTTTTTTAACAAGAATATTTTTCAAAGAACAGATCACAATGAATTCCACTAACTCTTCAGAATTTCTCTAATTGTGACATATAAGAAATCTATTTTACAAATATGATTTAAGAAATCAGTCTGTATATTTATAAGCCAATAGCTTGTATACAGAATTTCTCAAGAAATCCAGAGGCCAGATAGAAGGCTACACAGATCATTGACAGTTTCCTGGAAGTTGAACTGCTAATACCACAGTTTCACAGAGGAATGAAATAAAGTACCAAAAGGCTTGAATAATTAATTCACTTCTAGTGGAAAAAAAAAGTTAAGGACAAACAAAACATGGTCCAGATAATCCTCAGATCCTCACAACATAAAATAACTTGTATTTATTTAAGAGAAAGACCATGTCCATTCAGTTCTCCTTTGTCTTCAGCCAATTTTTATTAAATATTAAAAATTATATGTCTTATAAATTAAATTTTATTTTTTTACAAAGAATGACCATTACAAGTATTGTTTAGATGTGTAACTATTTCTTATCAACTTTTACTTTTTGCATTACAGAGGCAGTACTTTTAGGGTAAAGATAGATATTCTAATTTGACATGAATCATCTTACCCCCAAAAAAACAAAGGAACTGTATTAGGAATCTTTGGGGTATAAATCATAAAAACCCAACCAAACTGACTCAGTAGATTTTATTAGGAGGATATTAGAGTATTTTCATGTATCCAAATGAAAAACAAGGTCTGAGATTTTATGCAGCTCAACTTGCAGCAGGTTATGCAGAAGGTCCAAGGACAAGGAAGATCAGCTGTGTCTCTGACTTGCTGGCACCCTGGTTCAATTTCAACCCCCTCCACTAGAGCCGGCACTTTCTCACATGGTGGCCACCAGC
Organism: Canis lupus familiaris; assembly: GCF_011100685.1. NCBI lineage: Eukaryota > Metazoa > Chordata > Mammalia > Carnivora > Canidae > Canis > Canis lupus. The sequence continues at coordinate 16,813,536 of NC_049234.1, read as the reverse complement.
AGCTTCCAAGCCCTTCCCAAGGCTTCTACTGTCAGGGAATACTCATCCATTCCCTAAATTCTTTTATTTATTTATTTATTTATTTATTTATTTATTTAGTCACAGAGAGAGAGAGAGAAAGAGAGAGAGGGGGGCAGAGGGAGAAGCAGGCTCCATGCATCGGGAGCCCGAAGTGGGATTTGATCCCAGGTCTCCAGGATCGCGCCTGGGCCAAAGGCAGGCGCTAAACCGCTGTGCCACCCAGGGATCCCCCATTCCCTAAATTCTACTTCAAAAGTTCCTAGGATAAACTAATCAATCTGCCTGACCCATGTGACTATACCCAAGGGAGGTGGGTGTGATTATTGGCAGACTCTACCCTAAGGGTCTGGTGAGAGTCTAGGTAGAAGTAATTCTCAAATCTAAAAAAGCTGGGGGGGTGGGGGGGAACCAATTATGCTGAAAGCTAACTGGTCAGACAAATCAAGAATAATTAAGTAAAACAAAAACTTGCACACATTCTAAAAGTTGAGGTAATGCCAGCAAGTTGAGGTGGCATAAGATAAAATGCTAGAAATTGGCATTAGGGATTCTTCAATATGTTTTTTCACTTGTATTTCCCAAACAAAAACTATGACTAACCTTAAAACTTGATAACATATCATTTTCTCTCTCCCTTCTCTTAAATGCTTTCACTTCCCTATGGCATCTAAGTTTTTGGCCTACGAGTCGCCCCTAAAAATCTTATGCAAAGCATCCATAATATTACTGTCAGAATTGTTTTGGAGTTGTCTGTGTTATTTTTAGGGTTCGGATCTTCAAGTGTGCATTTCCTTATTCCAGATTCACAACGTTATCTTCAGGGCTTTGAGATTCAGATGCAATTTCTAGTTCATACTCCTTTTTCAATAGCTGCATTTTCATGTTTAAATCCAGTAAAGTTCTGGCCAGCTGGCAGTTTTGGAAATGCATTTCCAGCTAAAAGTTAGAAAAAGAATAAGGATTTTTTATTAGCCTGAGATAACAGATCAAATGAAACTACTCTCTGCACAGGAAAAATAAGGACTTTGTGGGAAAGGAAAATAAGATATCAAGAAAGATGTATTTCTCATCTCATTCTCCATTTCTGACTGTTTGGCCTGGCTATAAAACTGACTTTCTATGAGACAAGGTAAAATCCAGATATACAAATAGCTTTTGAAATGGCCTTGAAATGAAAACAAAAATAGCTGATGCACAAAGCTGTCCACATGAAAAATTCCTGTGCATGGAAGGCTGTTTTCAAGCAATGGCATGTGATCTGCAATGAAATCATTTATCTTTATGAGCTTTCTGAGCTACAGGATAACTGCCCAGGGCCACCTGAGCTTTCAGGACCTGGGCCCATTTACTTGATTACTTGTCGTTTCAAGTTTTTAGGATTTTAAATGGTCTCCCTGTCAAGCAAAAACATTTAATGACACCTTAGAGGCACATGTACAGTTATACGTACTTATATAATCTAACAATTTTCACTCTAGAGTGAAATCTGTTATAAAGCAACGCTGATTTATACCCTCCACCAGTGGGGTTTACGAAGGTCCTCACATACTAAAAAATAAATCTCTAGGGCAGTTTACCTAAAAAGACTGCCCAAAGAAGCTTAGTCCAACATAATCTTTATTTTGTAGTTGAGAACTAATAACTAAGAATTTGCAAATTTCTCCAATTAGGGTCTTCTTTAATACAGGAGGACCCTGTTCTCTGCTTAAAACCCTCCTTATTTTTAAAATTTTATTTATTTATTCGAAAGAGAGAGAGAGAGAGAGAGGCAGAGACATAGGCAGAGGGAGAAGCAGGCTCCATGCAAGGAGCCCGATGCGGAACTCGATTCCAGGACTCCAGGATCACGACCTGAGCCGAAGGCAGATGCTTAACTGCTGAGCCACCCAGGCATCCCTGCTTAAAAGCCTTCTACAATTCATCAACAGAAACCACCCTAGGATGAACCAAGGTGTTCCATTAGCAAAAAAGCAAATACTGGTCCTCCCCTCCCCCAATTTATGAAGTAAAGTCACTGGATACAATTTTCTTTCGGTTTTCCTCTGCCACATTTTTCTTCATTCTTCAGCACCTGGAAACACTTATCTGATAGCAAGAATTTGCAAAGAATAAAGCAAATTAACATAGAGCAAATTAAGAGTAACAACACAACCACCAGCACAGAAAGCCCCTGGCCCAGGCCTAGAGGGAGCTTCAGTTCTCCAGTAAGGCACAGATGCTCTGTAGTCCTGTGCTGCTCTTCCAGCTTGGCTTCCTGCACTGTCTCCACACCAGCCCCCACTGCAGCTGGTCAGTAGTGCATTTTATGCACGTACACATTTCACATACAATTTTAAGTATGTGGAACTCCTGAAATTCACTCACAGACCCTAGAAATCAATGCATCCTTTTAATAAGAGCAATTCAAACAACAAATCATAGCATAAATGACATGTGTAGCAATGTCTCTAAATTAACTGAACCTGTTCATCATTGTCGTTTACATAAGTGTGACCCTAATGCATGATACTTGGACATATGTATATATGGTTGTGTGCAGATTCCTACAGAAGTCTGGTTAATAGCCCTTTTTTCTTTTCTTTTTTTTTTTAAATCAGAAACTGCTTCTTCTGGTGGTGACGGTATTACGGTAAAGAAAGCATCCACACCATTTTGCCTCTTTCTCATGACCAATCACACACCATGGTGAAAAGGTTGACCAATATGTTGGCCATGGTCTATAGCCCAAGAACAGAGCCTGTGTGTGTGAAATCCAGTAGCTCCTTTCCAGAAAAAACCTGATCTTTCATACCTGCGTATCTGTCATCCTTTTTTTTTTTTTTTTTTTGGTGCAGTCGTCAAGGCCTATAATAATAATTACCATAATAATAAAGGCCACTGAATAGTGCCCACATTCTAGATGCTTTATATAACATTGTCTTATATACTCCTTACAGCAATCCTATGAGGTTATTATCTCTATTTTACCTATGAGTAAACTGAAACCCAAAGGTGCTCATTAACATTTCTAAAGTCATAAGGCCAAGAGGAATCAGAAAAGTATATAAATATTAACGCTGGGATTTGAACCTTCATCTGTTTGGAATTTTATTCTCCAACTCCTCCCCACCCCCACAGGGAACTTCCTATATGGTAGAAAAACACAGGATCCCTGGGTGGCTCAGCGGTTTAGCACCTGCCTTGGGCCCAGGGCGTGACCCTGGAGACCCAGGATCAAATCCCACATGGGGCTCCCCATCTCCAAGATGCCGGGTCGCGTCCAGGCCCCTATTGCTGACCTTGGGTTTTCAAGTTTGAGAATTAGGACTAGCGGAACCCGCAGGCCCCCTGCTAAGTGGGCAGCGCACCTGGCTCAGGCGCTCACAGGGCGCTCCCCTTGGCCTGGCCTCCTCTCTGGCCTTCTCCCTGGCTTCAGCAGCAATCCAAGGAGGTGGCCCTCGTAACTCCAACGAGAGGCTTTCACTGGGTCATGCTTTCTTGCTCCGTGGAGTGTCTTCCCAAGAGGAAGACTTGTATCTATCTTATCTTCGTCCTTCCCATCTGTATTACCTGTCACTTTCTTTTCTTACTGCACTAGTTGGCCTTCCAACATGATGTTGAATAGGAGTAATAAAAAAGAATGCCCTTGACTGATCCCTCATATTAGGAGGAAAATGTTCAGGTTTTCATTAGGTATGATGTTAGTTGAAGTATTTTTTCCAAAGCTTTCTTATCAAGTTTAGAAAATCTCCATCTATTCTTAATTTGCTGAGATTTTTGTTATTATGAATGAGCGTTAGATGTTGTCAAATACTTTGCCTCTATCAGTTGATGTGATCATCTGATTTTTCTTCTATAGCCTGTTGATATAATGTATTACATTGATTTTTTTTTTGAATATTGAACCAGCTTTGCATCCTTGGAATAAATCCCACTTGGTTGCAGAGTATGAATTTTTTTTTTTATATATTAAAACATTCCATTTGACTGTATTTTGTGGAAGAAGTTTTCCTCTAATTTCTTTTTTTTTTTTTTAAGATTTTATTTAGGTAGAAATGGAGGTACATAGGAAAGTTTGAGACCAAAGGGTAGATTATTTTGTTCACCAAGGCAGGCTTGGTTGCCTTGATTATATTTAATACTCCATTCCTTTATTTTAAAAGATTTTATTTATTCATGAGAGACAGAGAGAAAGGCAGAGGCACAGGCAGAGGGAAAAGCAGGTTCCATGCAGGGAGCCTGATGTGGGTCTCAATCCCGGGTCTCCAGGATCACACCCTGGGCCGCAGGCGGCGCTAAACCACTGAGCCACCCGGGCTGCCCCATTCCTTTGGGTTTTTTTGTTTGTTTGTTTTTGTTTGTTTGTTTGTTTGTTTCTGGCTTTCTTCTGTGAGTTAGGCAGTGAGCCAGGCATGGGGGATTTAAAACCTAATCAGGCCTCTTACCTTTCCACAGGTGTTCCTCACAGTCAAGTAGGGGAAGTTTGTGTGAGTTAGATGGGATGATCTTTCCCTGTGCCCAACACTGCAGAAAGCACCTGATGTTCAGAAACTCTATGCTCCCTTTTATATTTGACTCCTTTCTGCCATTTTTGCATTTATGAGGGGTTAAAATGAAAAATAAAAAATCCTTTAAACTGTGTTGTCTCATAATTCCTAATTCAGTGTAATCATATGCCAATACTACTTTTTATGTCTTCCTTCAATGAGTATAATCAACTGCCTCTTTCTGGAGACGAGAATTTTTAAAAAGGGATAAACAAAACTTTTGTGTTTTCATGAATACAGTCCCCCTATCCCCTCCAAAAGGTGGCAGAGATGTTCATACAATAATACTCCTAGTTTCTCACTTTTGCAGTAAAGATCTACAAGTCCCCTGCAATGTTCTAGATTCATGGTAGGCATTGAAGGTTTACTATGGGCCGGCCACTTTTTTTTAAGATTTATTTACTTTAGAGAGAGCACATGCGCATGTGTGCCCTGTGCGAACTGGGGGAGGGGCAGAGGGAGAGAAAGAGAGAGAGAGAGAAGCAGACTCCCCACTGAGCACAGAGCCCAATGTGGAGTTCTATGCCACAACCCCGAGATGACTGGAGCAGGAATCAAGAGTCAGACGCTTAACTGATTGAGCCACCCAGGTGCCCTGGCACTTTGTTTGTACTAACCCATTTAATCTTCACCAAAATCCTGTGAATAAACTTTTAGTTTCTACACTTTACAGTGGAGGCAACTAAGGCAGAGGTTAAGCTGTATGCCAAAAATCACAACACTGGCTTCATGGTTTAGTGAGGATTTGCACCTAGAAAGTCTGCTTTGTGCTATAAAACACTGGGACACACGTAGGTACGTATATACTACCTCCTCAAAAGGGAAAAGTAGTTGCTCAATTTACATGTTGTGTGAGTGCTCAAACTCCCTGTACTCATAAAATTCAGCTCAGAAGTTTAATTTTAATTTTTAATTTAATTCAGAAGTTAAGTTAAAATGGCAAAAGATTTGACAAGAATTCAGATTACCAGGTCTCTGCAGCTAACTTGCCAAATTCAGCATCTTATAATAGTTTACAATCTAAGCACAAATACCTATTATTATGTATTGTTTCATAAAGATTTTCTAGAAACATTTGAAGATAGATTCTACTGGTGGAAATTATAAAAATCCATAAAATCTACAAGGAGCTGAGGGAGTATTTAAATTTAGGGGGGTTCGTTTGTTTGTTTTGGGGATAGGGACTTGAAAATGAGCACTAGTCAGTGTGCAGTATAAATGTTTAAAATGAGTCTTCTGTCATGATTTTTGATTTCTGCTTCTGGATTGTTTACATCAACAAGAACTTTAGTTAATTTTATTTAATTCAACAGTCACTGGGACCTGTTCAGCGTTAAGCATTTTACCATGTGAAGAAGATAAAAAGATGAATAAGACACAGTTTTTGCCCTCCAAAGCTTAGAGGCTGGAGGAGCAAATTCATTCATTCATTCATTCATTCATTCAGCAATATTTACTTAATGTCTGATTATATAGTAAATATTATACAAGGTGCTCATTCTGCAAAGGTAAATCAGAAAGACAAAATGGTGTTTCAAAATAGACTGGTGTTACCAAAAATTAATAATTTTCTTCCATAGATGGATTTTTTCAGCTGTGCTGCATCTTGAATTTTATAGTTTTACAGTTTTTTTTAATTGAAGTGAATTAAAGCACTGCTTAATTAAGTCACTATAACAGGTAGAGACATTTGAGTTAGGAAATGTAGTTATCCATTGCTGTATAACAAATTATCCCAAAATTCATTGGCTTAAAACAAAAGTGCTTATTATCTCTCACATTTTCTGTGAGTAGAAATCTGAGAACAGCTAAGATAATCATGACATGGTAGTCAGATGTCACCAAAACTGAGGTCATCTAAAACTGGACGTAATTGGAGCTGGACAATCTACCTGGGAGGTGTATCACTCACATGCCAGGCATTGGTGCTGGTGGTAGGCAGGAGACCTCAGTTCCTCTCCTTGGGAACTCTTCACCGGAACAGCCTGAGTGCCCACATGCTATAGTGCCCATCCTCCCCTGGAACAAGACAGAGATCAAGAGTAAGCCAGATGGAAGCTCTCTACATATGTTCTGAACCACATTTTTATGACCTACTCTTAGAAGTCACACAGCTTCACTTCCATCATATTCCCTTTCTTAAAATCAAGTCTAAGTCTTGACTACATTCAAATGGAGGGGAATTAGGCTCTATTTTTGAAGTATGGAGTCTCAAAAACTTTGCAGATATATTTTTAATCTTCCATGGAAAAAATATATTACTTATATGCAAACAATGATTCAAATGACTGCTGCCTCCCCGTAGAAAGACTGAAATTAGGACTTTTTTTTAGACTCAGAGAAGAAAAATCTAGCAGATATTTCTACATCCAGTAAAAATATCCTTCAAAAGCCAAATAAACCCATGTTGATATAGCAGAAAATTAAGAAAATTTGTTACCAGTCAATCTGCATAACTAGAAATACTGAGGGAAACACCACAGGCCGAAATAAAATGATAGGAGAGGGAAACTTAGATGTTCAGAAAGGAATGAATTACATTCAACTGTAATGTCAGGAATATATATAAAAGATTTTCATTCTTCTTTAAAAAAAAATATGACTTTAAAATATAATCTCTTCACCCAATGTGTTACTCAAACTCATGACCTTGAGATCGAGTCACATGCTCGGTCACATGACTCAGCCAGCAAGCTAAATTATAGAAACACCTCAAGTGTCGGTTGCTTGATGAATAGATAAAGAAGATGTGGTCTGTATACACAATGGAATATTACTCAGCCATAAAAAAGAATGATATCTTGCCATTTGCAATGACTTGGATGGAGCTAGAGAGTATTATGCTAAGCGAAATAGAGAAATACAAATACCATATGATTTCAGTCATGTGTGGAAGTTAAGAAACAAAACGAATGAGCAAAGAGAAAACAAGATGGAGGGAGCAAACCAAGAAACAGGCTTAACTGTAAAGAACAAACTGATGGTTACCAAGAGTCTTGGAGATAAATGGATCTGTATGTTTTATTTGAAGCGATACAGTATTCACCCTAAGTGCACTGTAAAAGATTACTGGCATATATTTTAAAGGCTAAAGCAATCACTAAAAAGCAATGCAAAGAGGTAAAGTTTAAAAACACATAGAATGAGTGTCTATGTAGAAAATCTGAAAAAAAAAAAAAAATCAACAAAAATTCCCTCCTGTCACTAAGCAGCAGTTACATCAAAGTTGCAGGATGCAAGTTGAATATACAAAAGTTAATCACTTTCCCATATACCAACAATAAACAAGTGGAATTTGAAACATAAAGCACACATCACGGTTACATTAGCACCAAAAAAAGAGATTATACTTAAGTATAAATCTAGAAAAATATATGTACAAAATCTATATGGAGAAAGTTACAAAACTACTGAAAAAAATCAAAATGTAGCTAAGTAAATGGAGATATATGCCATGTTCATGGATAGGAATACTCGATATTGTTAAGATATCAGTTCTTCCCAACTTGATATATAGAGTCAATGCAATCCCAAAAAAGCAAGTTACAAACTAATTTTAAGGTTTATACAGAAGTGCAAAATACCAAAATAGCCGACATAACATTAAGGGAAAATAATTTGAAGACTGACACTACCTGTCTGTAAGACTTCATATAAATCTACAGTAATCAAGAGGGTGTGGTATTGTCAAAAGAATGGGCATATAGATCAGCAGGACAAAATAGTCCATAAATATATCCACATAAATATATGCAATTGATCTTTGACAGAATGGCAAAGGCAAAATAATGGAGAAAAAGCAGCATTTTCAATAAATAGTGCTGGAACAACCGAACATCCACATGTCAAAAGAATGAATCTAGTCACAGAGTTATACCCTTCACAAAAATTAATTCAAAATGGATTGTAGACCTAAATATAAAATACAAAACCATAACACTTTTAGAAGATGAAAGAAAATTTAGAGGATTTTGGATATGGTGATGACTTTTTAAATACAATACCAAAGATGCAATCCATAAAAGAAATAATAACCTGAATCTGAGGGGTTCCTGGGTGGCTCAATCAGTTAAGCATCTGCCTTCAGCTCAGGTCATGGTCCTAGGGTCCCAGGATCAAGCTCCACATCGCTCCCTGTTCAGCAATGAGTCTGCTTTTTCCTGCACCCCTCACCCCACTCATGCTCTCTCTCTCTCAAATAAAGAAATAAAATCTTTAAAAAAAAAATAACTTGAACTTGATTAAAGTTAAAAACTTCTGTTTGTGAAACACACTGTCAGAAAAATGAGAAGACAAGCCACAGCCTGGGAATAAATACTTGCAAAAAAACATATCTGATAAAACACTGTTATCCAAAATGTACACATTACTCTTAAAACTCAACAATAAGAAAATAAACAACCCAATTAAGAAGTGGGTGAAATACCTGGACACCTCACCAAAGATATACAGAAAACAAGCATATGAAAAGATACTCATCATATGTCATTACAGAATTACAAACTAAAGCAATAATGAAATATCATTACACACCAATTAAAATGGCCAAAATCCAGAACACCGACAAAACCAAGTGCTGACAAGGATGTGAAACAATAGGAACTCTCATTCATTAATGCCAGGAATGCAAAATGGTCCAGCCACTTTGGAAGATAATTTGGTAGTTTTTTACAAAACTAAGCATACTCTTACCAAATGATCCAGCAGGCATCTCCTTGTATTTGCTTAAAGGAGTAAAAAACATGCCCACACAAAAACCTGAACACAAATGTGTATAGGAGCTTTCTTCAAAATTGCCAAAATTTGAAACAGGCAAGACATCCTTTAGTAGGTAGATGGATAAACTGTGGTATGTCCAGGCAATAGAATATTATTCAGCTAAAAAGATATGAGCCATCAAGGCTGGAAAAGACATAGAAGAAACTTAAATGTGTATTAATAATCGAAAAAAGCCAATATAAACAAAGTGCATACTGTTATAGTTTCAATTATATGCCATACTGGAAAAGGCAAAATTATGGAACCAGTAAAAAGATCAGTAGTTGCCAGGAGTTTGTGGGGAGGGATAAACAGGCAAAGCATAGGATTTTTAGGGCAGTGAAATGCTTCTGTATGATACTTCAATGGTGGATGCATGTCATTAAACAGTTGTCAAAACTTACAGAATGTGTAACACCAAGAGTGAACCCTAATGTAAACTATGGACTTTGGATGATAATGATGTGTCGATATAAGTTCATCAGTTATAACAGACGTACCACATTGGTGTAAGATGTTGACAGTGGGGTATTTATGTAGTTAGGAAGAGGCTGGGGTACTGGAAACTCTGTACTTCCAACTCAAGTTTTCTGTGAAAGGAAAACAGCTCTAAAAATAAAGTATGTTTTTTAAAAGCCAGCATGTAAACCAAAATGTTCTAAAAACGATAAAGTAATACAAAATGAGGCAGGAAAAGAGGTACAGAGGATCAAAACACCAAGAGAACAAACATAAAACAACTAGTAAAATGGTAGATCTAAATTAGATCATATCAAAATAACATTAAATATTATTGTACTAAGTATTCCAGCTAAAAGATAGAAATGTTCAACTAGATTAAACAAAAACAAGAACTGAATATATTCTTCCTAATAGAGATGCACATTAGATACAAAGGCACAACTTCTGTGCCTTGCAAAGATAGAGTAACATGAACTAGATTTATCCTCTATTCTTAACCAAGAAACACAAAATATATGATAGAACAGATTTTAAGACAGTGGATATTAGGCAATGAAGGACAGTGGTCTCTGAAGGAATTTTTTCCCTTCTCAGCCTTGCTTACTGATTCCTCTCATCCTTGAGTTCTTTATATTTAGAATGCCTCACGGTCTCTCCTTCAACCTCTTATTTTTGTCTCTCTTCACTGCAAAGTGCTTTCATCTTGTTCTGTTGCTCCCATTACTATCTATATGGTATGTTGACATCTCAAAATTTTATCTTTAGGTAAAATCTCTCTTCTAACTCTATCTCTACTTGGATTTTCAACTTAATATATCCCATTCTTAAATCTTGATTCCCCATATCCCTTATTATATTCTTGTTTCAGTCCCCCCACCCCAATGGAATGGAAATTCCATTCTGTCAGTTACTCAGACTACAAAATTTGGCATCACCCACAATTTGATTCTCCCTCTTTTACCCTACATGCAATTCATCAACATGGCTCTACCTTGTAATATATCCAAGGAGCATCTAACTCCTATCATTTTAGACTAATCTTCCAACTCCCTGTTATCTAGACTATTGGCTTAGGGTCCTACCAGATATCTCTACCTTATTTTTCTTCCCTACCTTGTTCTCCTTAAAGTCATGTCACTTCTTCATTCAAAATCTCTGGTGTGTTCCCATCTTAGATTAAAGTCCAGTGTTCTGCCGTAGCCTACAAGTTTCTTCCTAATGCACCCCATATGGCATTTCTTCCACTTCTCTGATCTCATCTCTTTCTTCCCTTTCCTTCCCTTATTCCACCCCAGCCATCTAATCCCTATGTTATTCTCATTTCAAGGCTTTTGAATTTGTTCCTTTTGCCTAGAATTCTCTGTTCCCAGATATGTGGATGGCCTGTTCCCTTACTGTGTTGAGGTTTCTGCCCAAATGTTGCCTCATCAAAGAGGCCTCCCTGATCTAGTGCACAAACATGACTCCATTTCTGCCATTCTCTGTGTCTTTATCCTCCTTTTTATTTCTTAACATACCAACTGTCATATATTTGTTTCCTATTCTGTTGTTTATTTTCTCCTATAAAACATCATCTCCATGAGAACAGACCTTTTCTTGTTAACTACTATATCCCCAGGGCCTAAAGTGATGTCTGGCACTTAGTAGACACTACCTAAAATTTTGTTAAGTAATTAAAAAGAAGAGAAGGAGGGATGCTTGGGTGACTCAGTGGTTCAGTGTCTGCCTTTGGCTCAGGGTGTGATCTCGGGATCCTGGGATTGAGTCTTGCATTGGGCTCCCTGTGAAGAACCTGCTTGTCCCTCTGCCTACGTCTCTGCCTCTGTGTGTGTGTGTGTGTGTGTGTGTGTGTGTGTGTGTGTCTTTTGTGAATAAATAAATAAAATCTTTAAAAAATAAAAATAAAGAGAAAGCTTCAGAACAATGAGAAAGAAAGAAGGGGGAACAGAGAAGGAGGAAGGAGCTGACCAGGCAAATGCCTGAAACAAACATGGAATATCATGTACAGTAATGTAATTCCTACAGTGACTCCAAAATAAGTCAGGCTTGCTTGAAAACAGTACAGTATCCTGTAATGAAAAGAAAAAGAACTGTCCCTGTAGCATATTTTATCAATGCACTTGCACAAAGTGGATCACATTATTCATGGACAAGTCATGACATCAACGCCAGATGCAACAAGCTGTCAGGCCTGAGCCCAGCAGTCTCAGCCAACTTTCTGAAACCATATCACGTCTGGAATCCTGTACTCTGTATGTCTCTTCCTCCCTTTTTGCTTCTTAAGGACAATGTCTGGATCTTCATCACCTTCTCATCATCTTTAGAAACTAGCACAATGCTGGCATAAAACAAACATTTAACAAATATTGATTGATTGATACAGCAGAGGAGAAGGCAATTGAACATTCATAGAGCATCTTTTGCTTCTGTTTTTTTTAATAAATTATTTTTTTATTGGTGTTCAATTTACCAACATACAGAATAACACCCAGTGCTCATCCCGTCAAGTGCTCCCTTCAGTGCCTGTCACCCATTCACCCCCACCCCCCGCCCTCCTCCCTTTCCACCACCCCTAGTTTGTTTCCCCGAGTTAGGAGTCTTTTTCTTCTCCCTTCCCTATATTCCCTTTCACTGTTATTTATATTCCCCAAATGAATGAGAACAAACACTGTTTGTCCTTCTCCGATTGACTTACTTCACTCAGCATAATACCCTCCAGTTCCATCCACGTTGAAGCAAATGGTGGGTATTTGTAGTTTCTAATGGCTGAGGAATATTCCATTGTATACATAAACCACATCTTTATCCACTCATCTTTCGATGGACACCGAGGCTCCTTCCACAGTTTGGCTATTGTGGACATTGCTAGAAACATCGGGGTGCAGGCGTCCCTGCGTTTCATTGCATCTGAATCTTTGGGGTAAATCCCCAACAGTGCAATTGCTGTGTCGTAGGGCAGATCTATTTTTAACTCTTTGAGGAACCTCCACACAGTTTCCCAGAGTGGCTGCACCAGTTCACATTCCCACCAACAGTGCAGGAGGGTTCCCCTTTCTCCGCATCCTCTCCAGCATTTGTGGTTTCCTGCCTTGTTAATTTTCCCCATTCTCACTGGTGTGAGGTGGGAGCTCATTGTGGTTTTGATTTGTATTTTCCTGATGGCAAGTGATGCAGAGCATTTTCTCATGTGCATGTTGGCCATGTCTATGTCTTCCTCTGTGAGATTTCTGTTCATGTCTTTTGCCCATTTCATGATTGGATTGTTTGTTTCTTTGCTGTTGAGTTTAAGAAGTTCTTTATAGATCTTGGAAACTAGCCCTTTATCTGATACGTCATTTGCAAATATCTTCTCCCATTCTGTAGGTTGTCTTTTAGTTTTGTTGACTGTATCCTTTGCTGTGCAAAAGCCTCTTATCTTGATGAAATCCCAATAGTTCATTTTTGCTTTTGTTTCTTTTGCCTTTGTGGATGTATCTTGCAAGAAGTTACTGTGGCCCAGTTCAAAAAGGGTGTTGCCTGTGTTCTCCTCTAGGATTTTGATGGAATCTTGTCTCACATTTAGAACTTTCATCCATTTTGAGTTTATCTTTGTGTCTGGTGAAAGAGAGTGGTCTAGTTTCATTCTTCTGCATGTGGATGTCCAATTTTCCCAGCACCATTTATTGAAGAGATTGTCTTTCTTCCAATGGATAGTCTTTCCTCCTTTATCGAATATTAGTTGACCATAAAGTTCAGGGTCCACTTCTGGGTTCTCTATTCTGTTCCATTGATCTATGTATCTGTTTTTGTGCCAGTACCACACTGTTTTGATGACCACAGCTTTGTAGTACAATCTGAAATCTGGCATTGTGATGCCCCCAGATATGGTTTTCTTTTTTAAAATTCCCCTGGCTATTCGGGGTCTTTTCTGATTCCACACAAATCTTAAAATAATTTGTTCTAACTCTCTGAAGAAAGTCCATGGTATTTTGATAGGGATTGCATTAAACGTGTAAATTGCCCTGGGTAACATTGACATTTTCACAATATTAATTCTGCCAATCCATGAGCATGGAATATTTTTCCATCTCTTTGTGTCTTCCTCAATTTCTTTCAGAAGTGTTCTATAGTTTTTAGGGTATAGATCCTTTACCTCTTTGGTTAGGTTTATTCCTAGGTATCTTATGCTTTTGGGTGCAATTGTAAATGGGATTGACTCCTTAATTTCTCTTTCTCAGTCTCATTGTTAGTGTATAGAAATTCCATTGATTTCTGGGCATTGATTTTGTATCCTGCCATGCTGCCAAATTGCTGTATGAGTTCTAGCAATCTTGGGGTGGAGACTTTTGGGTTTTCTATGTAGAGTATCATGTCATCGGCGAAGAGGGAGAGTTTGACTTCTTCTTTGCCAATTCGAATGCCTTTAATGTCTTTTTGTTGTCTGATTGCTGAGGCTAGGACTTCCAGTACTATGTTGAATAGCAGTGGTGAGAGTAAACATCCCTGTCGTGTTCCTGATCTTAGGGGAAAGGCTCCCAGTGCTTCCCCATTGAGAATGATATTTGCTGTGGGCTTTTCATAGATGGCTTTTAAGATGTTGAGGAATGTTCCCTCTATCCCTACACTCTGAAGAGTTTTGATCAGGAATGGATGCTGTATTTTGTCAAATGCTTTCTCTGCATCTAATGAGAGGATCATATGGTTCTTGGTTTTTCTCTTGCTGATATGATGAATCACATTGATTGTTTTACAAGTGTTGAACCAGTTTTGCGTCCCGGGGATAAATCCTACTTGGTCATGGTGAATAATTTTCTTAATGTACTGTTGGATCCTATTGGCTAGTATCTTGTTGAGAATTTTTGCATCCATGTTCATCAGGGATATTGGTCTGTAATTCTCCTTTTTGGTGGGGTCTTTGTCTGGTTTTGGAATTAAGGTGATGCTGGCCTCATAGAACGAATTTGGAAGTACTCCATCTCTTTCTATCTTTCCAAACAGCTTTAGTAGAATAGGTATGATTTCTTCTTTAAACGTTTGATAGAATTCCCCTGGGAAGCCATCTGGCCCTGGACTCTTGTGTCTTGGGAGGTTTTTGATGACTGCTTCAATTTCCTCCCTGGTTATTGGCCTGTTCAGGTTTTCTATTTCTTCCTGTTCCAGTTTTGGTAGTTTGTGGCTTTCCAGGAATGCGTCCATTTCTTCTAGGTTGCCTAATTTATTGGCGTATAGCTGTTCATAATATGTTTTTAAAATCGTTTGTATTTCCTTGGTGTTGGTAGTGATCTCTCCTTTCTCATTCATGATTTTATTAATTTGAGTCTTCTCTCTCTTCTTTTTAATAAGGCTGGCTAATGGTTTATCTATCTTATTAATTCTTTCAAAGAACCAACTCCTGGTTCTGTTGATCTGTTCCACAGTTCTTCTGGTCTCGATTTCATTGAGTTCTGCTCGAATTTTAATTAACTCTTTTCTTCTGCTGGGTGTAGGATCTATCTGCTGTTTTTTCTCTAGCTCCTTTATGTGTAAGGTTAGCTTTTGTATTTGAGTTCTTTCCAGTTTTTGAATGGATGCTTGTATTGTGATGTATTTCCCCCTTAGGACCATCTTTTGCTTCTTAAGGACAATGTCTGGATCTTCATCACCTTCTCATCATCTCTAGAAACTAGCACAATGCTGGCATAAAACAAACATTTAACAAATATTGATTGATTGATACAGCAGAGGAGAAGGCAATTGAACATTCATAGAGCATCTCTGAAGCATTAGATAAATGTTGACGTAGATACAAGTGCAGAATCAGATATGTGTATATAGACATGGATACAGCATAAGCACAGATACAGTGTATAGATAGGGATACAATTTACTTAATCTTCACAAAAATTCTGCATTAGGTTGTGTTTTGTTTTCAGATGGGAATTTGAGTTCAAAGAAGATAAAAGACCTGCCTAAGGTCATATAGTAAGTAGGCAGGGAAATTGCTGAGGTAGGATTTGACTCCAAATCTATGTGGCTCCAAGGGTTTTGCTCTTTCCCTTATAGCACATCACGCAATAGACAGTTGCAGAGTTCTTAAAACTCAGCTAAAGGAGGCTAAAACTTAAATTTTCCTTATTCCAGTTACCTAGACCATTCTTCCCTAGCCAAAGTGCCATCCTGCTTCCATCCTTACATTTAACAAGGCTCCTTTCTCTCAGTCTTTTTGACACCAGGAGGAGGTTGAATGCACAGATTCCACTCCTAATTCATGTAGATCATCAGCCAAATAAAAGCCTGAAACTCCTTATGCAAAAGCCTAGTTGTCTCTCTAAATCTCCTTACATAAATTCATCAGTTAACATTTACCTTTGTTGCAACTCATTCTACCCTTTTTCCCTGCCTGTTCACCTTTCCCTGGGAAATGTAGTTCCCAGTTCTTTTGTGTGTTCTTTAGCTGTGCTTTGGGAACCTTAGATCTAATTCCACTTCTTTGCTTCCTCTTCAACCATCCACTGACAATTACTCGTTTGAGCAATGAGCAATGTTCCCACTGCAAACAGAATGTCCCCGAGTGCTCTGTGCAAAAAGAAATACTTCTCTAGGCTTTAGAGAGAAGATTTTCCTCATAAACCTTAAAATAAATACTTGTAATTTTTTCAGTGAACAGTTTAGGGGCTTGAACCATTAGAAAGCCTGTGAGGGAATGTGGTCATTTTTGTCTCCCGGCAAACAAATGGCTGGCAAAAATTCCTTATCGGTTGCAGAATGTCCAAAATGTAGTCATTGTGTTTCTAGCTCAACTTTCCAGAACTCTGTAGTCAAATTGATGGTATCAAATCCCAGTTTCACATGTTGCTGGCCATGTGACTTTGTGTAAGCTAGGTCTGGGTTGATTTGTTCACAAGTAAAACAAAAATAATCTTTTCTATCTCACTTGGTTGCTGAGTAGATTAGCTAAAGCACCCAAGAGTACACTGAACCATGTAGGAGCTTCATAAATGTGACTCTTCCATCTCACATAAGGGATGTGATTGGGGTTCTACCGTAGGGACACGTTCCCGAACATTGTATCAGTGAACATCACAATACTACATAATCTAAAAATCCAGGAGAAATGAATTGCAAGGGAAACAAGGGAAACTGAATCAGGTTTAATCATCTTAATCACATCTTCTAAGTGTATATGATGAGTTGTGTTATTGTTAAAATATTCTGTCTCTTGTGGTAGGAAGATTGTATTTTCTCTCTCTATTTCTCTACTCTCTACTATGGACCTCAGGTTTGGCCATGACCTGCTTAAGCCTGGAAACATGAGCAGAAAGGACATATGTGGTTTCCCAGTGACATCTTTAGATGCCGTCACACAATCCATCTTTTCTTTTCCATCAGTGTCCCAAGGCAGGCATTTCCTTCACCCTGAGTTCTGAAGGGAAGATATCATCAAGCAGAGGGGAAGCTGGCCTATCATAAATATATAATTCGAGTAATAAACATATGGAGTAATTCAAGGAGGTTAGTGTGTTTTTCTTTCTTGAAAGCCCTGATACCAGATTCTCCTTTTGATTTATTTCTTTTCTGAAGTGTACAAAAGTAAGCATCCAGAGGACCGAGTTCTGGTAAATAGAAATTTTACCGAATAATTGCTGAAGAGATATACAGAAGCCTATCTGCCTCAAATGAAAAATATCTACTCATTGTAAGGTGCAAAAAATGTCTAGCATCTGTCTAAATACATTTGCTCTTTTATTAGACGTATTTAAATGACTTATGAAAGTCATGAATGAAATATACATAACAGTAACTGGTTTTTATTGGCAGAGAATATATAAAAGCTCATATACAGGATACTGTATAATGTTAGACTGTCAGTTTATAGACTGAGAAGAATATCACAACTTCATTTCTACAGTAAATATAAAAAGAGATAGGTTTCTTTTAATATAGCTTTGACTGTTTATCTTGTCTTCATGCTCTGGATCTTGAAGACATTTCAATTACAGCCTTCTTTGAAGATTCAACTAAACATGACACCAGAAAGCATAGAAACTAGAAAACTTATGGCATTTTTCTGTAGGGCCTTTTATGTACTGTGATATTCAAGACTTTCGAGACAAAAAAAAATGTCCAGTTTGTCCAAACAGCCTTAATAAATATATTTATATTTTAGCATAAAATACACAAGTTAACTATTTTCTATGGCAATGTCAATTCTGAGAATAGTTATAAGTACTGAAGAAGCAATATCTGCTGAAAAATATTATTACCTTCTTTAAAATTTAACTTTCTTTTCAGTAAAAATCAAAATAGTAACCAATCAGCATATATTTGTTGAACTGTACTTAGTGCAATGCACTGTTCAAAGAACACTCAAGCAGGGAAGTATGTTAAATCCATTTCTTTTGTGGGTGATGACACAATTATATTGAAAGGGTGGTAATTGCCAGAAACCATTTTAATATTTGAAGTAGGCAGCCTTTAAAATGGTCCCTTGGAATGAGATGTCATTTTAGGTTTTAGGTTACAAAAAGACTAAATTTCATCTTGCTTACTCCTTTCTTGCTTGCTTCTGAAGAAAGCCACTGTTGTGCCATGAACTGACCTGTGGAGAAACCCATGTAGCAAGGAATAGAGGGAGGTCCCTGGTCAGCAGTTAGGAGGAACTGAATCTTGGCACAACCATGTAAATGAGCCTGAATGAGAATCCTCCCTCACTCAAGCCTTCAAATGACATTGCAGCTCCACCCAACACCTTGACTGCATCCTTAAAAGAGACTACCAGATTTCTGAACATAGAAATTTCGAGATAATAAATATTTGTTATTTTAAGCTTATAGATTTTAACTTTTTTAATTAAAAAAAACTTTATTGAGATGTGATTGATAGGCATAAGGCTGAACATATCTAGTGTGTACAACTTGATGAGTTTGGACTTAAGTATACACTCATGAAACCATCACCATGATCTATGCCATAAACATATCCGTCACCTCCCAAAATTTACTCCTTCCCTCTTTATTATTTGTGATAAGGACACTTAACATAAGACCTACTCTCTTGGCAAAACCTAAAGTGTGTAATACAGGATTGCTAACTATAGGCTCTAGGTTGTACAGTAGATCTTGAGGACTTATCATCTTAAATAACTGAAACTTTGTATACCTTAATTAATACCTCCTCATTGCCCACCCTCTAGCCCCTGGAACCCATCATCCTACTCTCTGCTTTTATGAATTTGACTATTTTAGATTCCTCATATAAGTAGTATCATGTACATATAAGTAGTATTAAAATGAATATGCCCTTCTGTTTCTGGTTTATTGCACTTAGCATGATATCCTCTAGCTTTATCTGTGCTGTCACAAATGGCAATATTTTCTTCTCATGGTTGAATAATATTCCAATGAGTGTGAGTATGTATGTGTGTGTGTACTACATTTTATCCAACTATCTATTAATAGACATGAAGGTTGCTACCATGTCTTCTTTGGCCAATTGACATTGTCAAAGAAATACCAGGGGCCTCCTTCTATCCCTTGCTAAATGGGCTTCTCTTTAGGTCACTATTGTGAATAATGCTGCAATGAATGTGGGAGTACATATATCACTTTGAGATCCTGATTTAAATACCTTTGCATATATACCCAGAAGTGGGATTGCTGGATCACATGGTAGTTCTATTTTTAATTTTTTGAAGAACCTTCATACTATTTTTCAATAATGGCTATAACAATTTACATACCCACCAACAGTACAAGGGTTCCCTTTTCTCGAAATTCTTGCCAATATTTATATTTTAAAAAAAGATTTATTTATTTATTCATACAGACTGGGAACGAGAGGCAGAGACATAGGCAGAGGGAGAAGCAGGCTCCTCACAGGGAGCCTAATGTGGGACTCGATCCCAGATCCTGGGATCATGACCCGAGCTGAAGGCAGGCGCCCAACCACTGAGCAACCCAGGCGTCCCAACACTTGTTATCTTTGTTTTGTTTTGATAATAGCCATCCTAACAGGTGTGAGGTGATGTCTCATTGTGGTTTGAGTCTGCATTTACCTGATAATTAGTGATATTGAGCACCTTTTCATATATTTGTTGGTCATTTGAATATCTTCTTTGAAGAAATGTCTATTCAGTTCCTCTGTTCATTATTTAATTAGGCTATTTGGGTTTTTGTTATTGAGTTGTAAGTTCCTTATATTGTTTTCAATGTTAATCCTCTATCAGATATACAGTTTGCAGTTTCTCTGATTCCACAAGTTATCTTTACATACTGCTGATTTTCTTTGATGTGTAGAAGCTTTTCAGTTTGATGTAATCCCACTTGTCTATTCTGGTGTAATATCCAAGAATTCATTGCCAAAACCAGTGTCAAGAAGCTTTTCCTTATGTTTTCTTCTATGAGTTTTGTGGTTTCAGATCTAACACTTAAGTCTTTAATCTATTTTGAATTAATTATTGTATATGGTATAAAAATCAAATTTTATTCTTTCACATGTGGATATCCAGTTTTCCCAAGACCATTTTTTGAAGAAATTATCTTTTCTCCATTATGTATTCTCGGCACTCTTGTTGGAGACAAGTTGGTAGTTACATATGTGTTTATTTGTAGGCTCTCTATCTGTTCCATCAATCTATATGTCTGTTTTTATGCCAACACCATATGGTTTTGAGTACTGTAACTTTATAATATATTTCAATATCAGGAAATATGATGCCTCCAGCTTTGTTGTTCTTGCTCAAAATTGCTTTGACTATTTTGGGTCTTCTGTGATTTCAAATGAATGTTAGGAATTTTTTTCCTCCAGAAAATACCATTGGGATTTTGGGTTTTTGTGTGCTTTTTTAAGTTTTTATTTAAATTCCAGTTAGCTAACAGAGTGTAATATTAGTTTCAGGTGCACAATATAGTAATACAATATTTCCATACAACACCTGATGCTTATCAGAGCAAGTGCACTCTAATCCCCATCACCTATTTAATCCATCCCCCATCCCTTTTCCATCTGGTGACCATCAGTACTCTATAGTTAAGAGTCTGTTTCCTGGATTGTTGCTCTTTTTTTCTCCTTTGTTTTTTGTTTATTTCTTAAATTTATCATTTTGTTCTCTACAGTGGAGAGTCTTGGTTTGCCTCCCTCTCTTTTCTTTTTCCCTTTGTTCATCTGTTTTTTTCTTAAATTCCACATATAAGGGAAATCATATAGTATTTGTCTTTCACAGTCTGACTTATTTCACTTACATAATACACTCTAGCTCCATCCATGTTGTTACAAATGTAAGATTTCATTCTTTTTTATAGATGAATAATATTCCATTATGTATACATATATCATGCCTTTATCCATTCATCAGTTGATGGACATTTTGGCTCTCTCCACAATTTGGCTATTGTAGATAATATACTATAAATATCAGGGTGCATGTATTGAATTTAATTTGAATTAAAATTTTTGTATTCTTTTGGTAAATATCTATCAGTGCAATTGCTGGATCATAAGATAGTTCTATTTTTAACTTTATGAGGAACCTTCATACTGTTTTCCAGAGTGGCTGCACCGGTTTGTATTCCCACCAACAGTGCAAGAGGGTTCCCTTCCCTTCATATCCTCAGCACATACTGTTTATCGTACTGTTAACTTTAGCCATTCTGACAGATGTAAGGTGATATCTCATTGTAGTTTTTGATTTGCATTTCCCTGATGATGAGTGATGTTGAACACCTTCTCATATGTCTGTTGGCCATCTGTATGTCTTCTTTGGAAAAATGTCTATTCATGTCTTCTGCTCATTTAATTGGATTATTCCTTTTTTAGGTGTTCTTTATGAGTTCTTTATATATTTTTGGATACTAATCCTTTATTGGATATGTCATTTGCAAATATCTTCTCTCATTCCATCGTCTGCCTCTGGGTTTTGTTGATTGTTTCCTTTGCTGTGCCGAAGTGTTTTATTTTGATGAAGTCTCAATAGTTTATTTTAGCTTTTGTTTCCCTTGCCTCCAGAGACATATCTAGAAAGAAGTTGCTATCGCTAATGTCAAAGACATTAGTATCTGTATTTTTCTCTAGGATTTTTATGTTTTCAGGTCTCACATTTAGGTCTTTAATCTATTTTGAATTTATTTTTGTGTTTGGTGTAAGAAAGTGGTAGTTTCATTATTTTGCATGTTGCTTTACAGTTTTCCCAACATGATTTGTTGAAGAGATTATCTTTTCCTCATTGGATATTCTTTCCTCCTTTTGGGAGCTTAACTGACCATATAGTTGTGGGTGTCATTGGGATTTTGATAAAGATCACATTGGGTCTATAGATCATTTTAGGTGGTATGGACATTTTTACCATACTAATTCTTCCAATCCATAAACAAAAAATGTCTTTCCATTTATTTCTGTGTGCTTTAATACTTTCATCAGTGTTTTATGCTTTTCAGTGTACAGATATTTCGCCTACTTAAATTCATTAAGTATTTTTTATTTTTGATGCTATTTTTAATGATATTGTCTTCCAAATTTCTCTTTCAGATAGTTCATTGTTACTGTGTGGAAATTCAACTGCTCTTTATATGTTGATTTTGTATCCTAAAACTTTGCTGAATTCATTTATTAATTCGAGTAATTTTGTGCATGTTTGTGGAGTCTTTAGGGTTTCTACATGTAAGATCATGTTATATGCAAACAGATCATTTTACCTCTTCTCTCCAGTTTGGATAATTTTCTTTCTTTTTCTTACCTAATTTCTCTGGCTAGGACTTCCAGCATGATGTTAAATAGAAGTGGTGAGAGTGGGATCCCTGCCATGTTCCATATCTGATAGGAAAGCCATTAACTTTAACCATTGATAATCATGTTAGCTGTGGGCTTTTATATATGGCCTTTATTATGTTTAGGAAAGCTCCTCCTATACCTGATTTGTTGAGAGCTTTTATTATAAAAAATTTTACATTTTGTCAGGATTTTTCTCCATCTATTGAAATGGTCGTGTGATTTTTCATCCTTTGTTCTATCAATGTAGTGTATCATATTCACTGATTTGCATATATTGAACCGTTCTTGCTTCCCAGGGATAAGTCTACTTGGTTGTGGTATATAATGCTTTTGGTATTATGTTTAATTCACCTTGCTAATATTTTGTTGAGGATTTTTGCACCTAGGTTCATCAGGGATACTAGCCTATTCTTTTCTTTTCATGTGCCATCTTTGTCTGGGTTTGATATCAGGGTGATTCTGACCCCATAAAATGAGTTTTGAAGTGTTCCCTTTACTTCTATATTTTGTAAGAGTTTAAGAAGGATTGGTATTAATTCTTCTTTAAATAGTTAGTAGAATTCACCTGTAAAACCATATGATCCTGGGCTTTTCTTTCTTGGGAGGTTTTTGATTACTAATTCAATCTCCATTATTATTATTGGCCTATTTTGGCTTTCTATTTCTTCTTGATGTAGTCTTGTTAGGTTGTATATTTCTTTAGAATTTACCTGTTTCTTCTAGATCACCTCATTTGTTGGCATATAATTGTTCATAATATTCACTTTTTTTTTTTTATTTCTGTGGTATCGGTTGTGATGCTCCTTTTCCATTTCTGGTTAATTTATTTGAGTCTTCTCTCATTTTCTTTAGGGTTTGTTTTGTTAAGAGTTTATTGAAATTTTTTAAAATATTTATTTATTAATTCATTTGAGAGAGAGAGTACAATCAGGGGAATGCCAGAGGGAAAAGGAGACAAGCAGATTCCTCACTGAGTGCAGAGCCCAACAGGGGGCTCTATCTCACCACCATGAAATCATGAACCTGAGCCAAAATCAAGAGTTGGATGCTTAACTGACTGAGCCACGGACATGCCTGTTGAATGTATCTTTTAAAGAAAGTAAATCTTAGTTGTTGATATTTTTTTCTTTTTCTATTCTCTTTCATTTTTCTGTCTTAATCCATATTTTTTTCTTTCTGTTAAATTTGGGCTTGATGTGTTCTTTTTCTAGTTCCTTAGGGTGAAAATTCAGGTTATTTCAACCTTTTTCTTTTTTAATATAGACATTTGTCATATCAAATTCCCCTTTAGAACTTCTTCATTCTTCTACATTCCTTAAGTTTTTATATGTTGTATCTTTTTTTCCTTTTTATTGAGATGTTTTCTAATTTCCCTTTGATTTTTTCTTTGACTCCTTGACTATTCAAAAATGTATTAATTTCTATATGTTTTTAATTTCTAGTTTCATTCCATTGTGGTCATAGAAGATATATGGAATGATTTCAATATTCTTAAAAATGTTAAGTCTTGTTTTATAACCTAGTATGTATTCTATTCTAAAGAATATTCCATGTGAACTTCAGACAAATGTGTATTTAAAATGTTTCCTGGGATCCCTGGGTGGCGCAGCGGTTTAGCGCCTGCCTTTGGCCCAGGGCGCGATCCTGGAGATCCGGGATCGAATCCCACATTGGGTTCCCAGTGCATGGAGCCTGCTTCTCCCTCTGCCTGTGTCTCTGCCTCTCTCTCTCTCTCTCTCTCTCTCTCTCTCTGACTATCATAAATAAATTAAATAAATAAATAAATAAAAATAAAAAAAATAAAATGTTTCCTGTATATCTGTTAGGTCCATTTGGTCTATTGTGCTGTTTAGTTCTGATGCTATTGTTATATTTCTGTCTGTTTCTCCCTTCAGATCTGTAAATGTTTCCTTTGAATATTTAGATGCTCGTATGTGAATTTATACATATCTATAAGTTTTACATGTTCCTCTTGAATTCAGTCTTGTACCATTGTAGGATGATCTCTTTGTCTCTTGTGACAGGTTTTGACTTAAAATCTATTTTGTCTGATATAAATATAGCCATTATTGCTCTATTTTGGTTATCATTTGCATGGAATATTTTTTTCATCCCTTTACTTTTAGTGTACATGTATCCTTAAACCTAGATTGAGTCTCTCCTATACTGTACATAATTTGGATCATGTTTTTTTATTCATGAAGCTATTCTATGTATCTTTTGATTGGTGAGTTTAATCCATTTATATGTAAAGTAATTATTGATTGGTAAGGACTGACAATTGCTACTTTGTTCATTTTTGTTTGTTTTATAGTTCTTTTATTCTTCCTTTCTTGCTGTCTTCCCTTATTATATGATTATTTTTGTTGTGTTATACTTTGATCTTTCCTCTTTATCTTTTTTGTATCTATGTAGGTTTTTTCTTTGTGGTTACCAAAGGCTTGCATAAAACTTTTGGTTGCTATAACCATCTATTTTAAGCTGATAACAACTTCATCATATACATAAAACCCTACACTTGTACTTCCCCACACATATACTTTATGTCATTAATGTCATCATTTACTCTTTGTATTGTATATCTATTAATATATTGTGGTTATAAGTATACTTCATATTTTTGTCTTTTAACTTTTATACTAGTGTTAAAAGTGATTTACACACTATTATTACACTATTAAACTATTCTGCATTTTTCTATATATTTATCTTTACCAGGAAAATTTATACTTTCATAAGCTTTCATGTTGTCATTTGACATCCTTGTTTCAACTTGAAGAACTCCCTTCATTACTTCTTGTAACCCAGGTCTTCTGGTGATGAACCTCCTCAGTTTTTGTTTGCCTAGGAAAGTTTTTTATCACTCCTTAATTTTAAAACAAGAGTTTTGTAGGGTACAGCAGTTACTTTCTTTCAGCACTTTGAATATATCATCTCATTCTTTCCTGTCCTGCAAGGTTTCCACTGGAAATCTGCTTATAGTCTTATAGGGATTCTCTTTATATGGCTAGTAATTTTCCCTTGGCTGCTTTTAAAATTCTCTTTGTCTTCAACTTCTGACAACTTTTGCTATGTTTCTCATTATAGACCTCTTTAGGTTCAACCTATTTGAAAACTTTGTGCTTCATGAATATAAATGTCTCCTTGCTCAGGTTTTGTGATCTTCAGCCATTTTTTTAAAATAATCTTTTTGCCCCTTCTCTTCTTCTTCTGGGAAACCCATAATAGGTATTTTGAGGCTTTAGGTATTGTCCTATAAGTTCTGTAGATTTTCTTTACTTTTTTTTATTCTTTTTCCTTTTTGTTCTTCTGACTGGATAATTTCAAATACCTTGTTTTGAGTTTGTGGTTTCTTTCTTCTGATTGATCCAGTCTGCCATTAAGATCTGTATTGCCTTTTTTTCAGTTCAATCACTGTATTCTTCAGCTCCAGAGTTTCGGTTTGGTTCTTTTTTTATAAGAAGCTGAACTTCTCATTTTGATCATGTATTACTTTCCTATAGTCACTTACCTGTTTCTCTTATAGCTTACTGAGCTTCTTTAAGAGTTTATTTTTAATTCTTTGTCAGACTTTACTGACTGGCTGTGGCAGGGAAAGCCCTTCACCAGGCAGCCCAGCCAGAAAGTCTAACTGGGCCAGTTGGCAAGGTCTAACGTTAAACAAGCTGCCAGGGGCCACAGGCTAGCTGCTGAAATCCTGACATCAGTTGTGGAGAGTCTCTGCCCTTTATTTTTGTTCTTAGCCTACCCCAGTTCAACCTCGCCATGCCAATTCCCCCTATGTTCTGGTTGAGGTGAGACAGAAGTACAATAGTCAGGTAATGCTCTAAACTGCTGGAGAAATTGAACAATCACCTTGTCCTCTTTTTCTTCCATGGGAAAATTCATGGGTGGGGATCTCACTTGGCACTGTGCTGTGCTGGCTTTAGAGAAGAGTGATATGAAAAAAACGTGAAATTCTTCTTTTTATCCTTTTAAATGCATCTTTTCTCATTTCTATCTTTCACTGGGGTACTGTAAACTCTCCTTGGATTCCAGAACTCTTATAAAGGTATTTCATCCATTGATGGTTTTATTGTTTCTGTGAGGAACAAGAACAATCTCCTATTCTTTTATCTTGCTGACATCACCTGAGCTTCTAAGTTTTAAGGAAATTTGTTACATAGAAACAAATAACTAATATACAGTTGACCATTGAACAACATGGGTTTGAACTGCATGGTTATACACAGATTTGTTTTTCAGTAAATACAATACCATACTGCAAATGCATTTTCTCTTTGTTATTATTTTCTTTTTTAAAAGATTTATTTATTTGAGAGAGAGTGCACAAGCAAGGGGAGGGGCCAAGAGAGAGAGAGAGAGAAGCAGACTCTCCACCAAGCAGGGAACCCAACACAGGGTTCGATCTAGGAATCCTGGGATCATGACCTGAGCCAAAGTCAGATGCCTAACCAACTGAGCCCCTAGATGCTCCATGATTTTCTTAATAACATTTTTTCTCTAGCTTACTTTATTCTAAGAATATAGTATATAGTACATAAAACATACAAAATATGTGTTAGTTGACTGTTACCAATAAGTCTTCTGGTCAAAAATCTTAACTATTAGTAGTTAAGTCTGGGTAAGGTTGGCAGAAGGCCAGGAGTATAGACACTAGATTGTGCTGATATGAGTTAGAGGAGTCAAAATTTATGTGCAGATTTTTGACTGTGCAGGGCATTGGTACCCCTAACAGTCATGTTGTTCAAGGTCAACTGTAATATATTTAAGTATCAAATGTTTTTCTCTCTCTTTTTTTTTTTCTGGCGATAACTCAAATGTTTATTCAGGTACTCAGTGTGCCAAAACCACAAAGGAGATATAAAAATGTATGGATCTAGTCCCTGCCTTTAAGGATTTCAGAATCTACTGATGAAGGTAGTTATGTTAACAACTCACAGTATCATATCCAATGTTCTACAATCTGAGTTCATCAACATTTTTTGAAGATATCATGATACCATCTTCTTTGTCAATGTCATGCACTGGCTTTTAAGCCATTCCTCCAGATTCATTGCAGACTTTGGCTCTCAGTCCACTGACCTTTCTAATACCCTCAAGTAATTGTAAATTCCACTTTTCACTCACCAGTCTATCATCCAGCCTGCCAAATGGTAAGTAAATTGAGATTAAGAAATATGTTTATTTTGTTCACAAGAACACAGAGCACATTCACTGGCATATACTAGGTGGCCATTAATTACTGATTTAATTAAACTGAGTGGAATCTTTGATTTTTTCTATTTCCCTTACCCTCATCTCTGGCATTTGTTTCACTTCAACAATCTACTCACATGAACCTGCTAGGAATTTATTATCACTCAGAATGATACCTTTAAAAGCCTGAATTCTGAAAATTTGTTTAGCCCATATGCTTCTTTCTCTCCATAATTTACCCTACCTCTCAATTGAAGAGAAATCAATTTTAGAAGTCATCTCCTGCCTTCATATTTCTCCTTTCCCAGCTAGAACCCCATGGTAAGTTTTTTCCTCTAACTCATATCATCATTATCTAGTGTCTATACTCCTGGCCTTCTGCCAACCCTACCCAGTCAATCGTCACCTAATTTTATCTATTTGTCCATTGTCTTCACTCCTACACCTAAGCAGTCAGATACTGCCATGTGCCCATGTTCATCACAAATACACGATTCTCAACCTCAGCTATCTTTTCAATTTTAACTCACTCCATTTTAGCCATCTCAGTTACCTCACAAAAACTCTTCCAGACTCTGAATACCAGTCACCTTCTTTTTGTGCCTGCATTCCCATCATCCTACATACAAACTATTTTTTTAACTTCACTGAGACCATAGTTGACAACCGTTCAGACACATAGCACTAACTTCATACCAGCTACTGTTCTAAGTACTTTACTTTCAATTCTCACAACAACCCTATGATTTCAGTGCCAAAATTAACAACATTTTACAGATAGAAAAAATCAGGCACAGGGAAAATCAGAAATTAAATGTTATACCCATTCTGTGCTCTCAGCCTCTGGACTACTTTGTCAGTTAAATAATAAAGGCCAGGTGGGGACACTTTTAATTTACCATTCTTTCATGTACAGTTATCAATATCTTAACCTATTATTCTTTTCTTATCAAATAGGGGAAAGCTTAGGTAGGGGGAAGGAAGGGAGTAAAACTTAGAAGAGAGTAGGATACTTGTGTTTTTGAACCAAAAACAGAAGAAAAATGGGTGATTATAAATAATGACATGATATAGTGGAAGATAGTTAATAGAATCAAAGTCAAAAAACAGAAGTTACAGGGAAAAAATGAAGCAAATACCATAAAAAGAAATATGTTCATGGAGATTCTTTGCAGCTCCATTTGTTATAGGGAAAATTAGAAATTATTAATAAGTGTGGTAGAAATTGCTTAGGTACCCACCCAACCTTTATTCTCCCCTTCTTTTTTACTGAAAGAACTCTAATTGTTGGAGGTGTCCACATGACTCACTAAACACTATATTCTGGTTAAGTCTTTGTAGAAAGGGATGGCTATGTGTTAAAATTTAAATAGTGATATATAAGCAGAAATTGTTAGGGAAACTTGTATGAGTTTTTTGAAAAATGGACTGACTTTCCTGGCATACAACTTTTGTTACTTGCCTTCCAATTCTTCCTGCTTATAATAAATATTTCATTGCTAGAGCTCTAACAGATATTTGGGGACTATGATATTACTTTGAGGATGGGAGCCACATTCAGTATCAGAATACTGAATGCATTCTATTCCTGAAGACATCATGGGGTTATCACACTTGCCCAGCACTGCTCAGCTCTTGTTATAAGAAAGACAAAATTTCTAAAGTTTTTTGTGACACTTTTTTTTTTTTGAGCCTTTGATACTAATGGCAGAAGTAATTCCTAACTAACACAATGGAAAGAAATATTTAATAAATCATGATATTTATAATATGGTATAATTAGAATCCCACAGACCCAAATTTTAAAAGATCTGTGTGCTATCATGATAAGAAGTTCATAACATTATCAAAAGAGAAAATTGGTGGGATAATACATGTCATATGATATCTTTTTTAATAAATTATATGTTGATGTGTTTTTATATGTAATTAAAAGGAATAGACAAGTAAATGCAAAATCATTAGCAGTGGTTCTTTTGAGGGGTAGGAGTCTTTCATTCTTTAATTTGCATATTTATTTCAATTTTAACAAATATATGCTGCATTTCTTGTATTATAATAATAATGAGGGTAAAGAAAAAGAAAGAGAAGTCAATCAGAATCCTTGTATTCTAACTCCCTGGGGTTTCTTTAGACAGAGTTCTACCTCAGTGATATTGTTGGTAGCTTGTAACAAATGTTGGTACAGTTAGCTGAACATATCAGTGAGCTGCATCAAAATAGTCTAAAAGTTCACATTCATTGTTCTGACATTTCACAGATTGTTATTTCTCTTTGGAGTGTAATTAAATATAAAACTTTAAGCTGTTCATTAACTTGTTTTTTGTTTTTTTTTTTTTTTGCCTGCTTCTAAAATGGGTCCTACATCTACATCTTTTAAATAGGTATATTCCAGAAACTTGGCAGCTATTATATGCTACAAGATTACCTTTCCATTGAATCACCGATCTTTGGCATAGACACCTATATAAATAATAGAAGAGATTTACCTGACTTAGAAAACACAGCCAAAGTGCTGTAGGCTTGGTAGGAAATATATGTAAATGCATCCCTTGTGGATTACTGGTAAATACAGGAATCCAATAGAAACCTTCAGTTACATAATGCCAAACTCCGTTGTTTAATCTGAACACAGACACCCACATTATTTATATGTTTTTTTAAAGAATACCAAATATATTTTATATATCCATCTCCCCAAGAACATTTTCATAATGTTCCTTTGCTATTTATCAAAAGGAATTGGAGGAGATCCCTGGGCGGCTCAATGGTTTAGCCCTGACCTTCGGCCCAGGGTGTGATCCTGGAGTCCTGGGATCGAGTTCCACATCAGGCTCCCTGTATGGAGCCTGCTTCTCCCTCTGCTTATGTCTCTGCTCGCACTGGCTCTTTCTCTCTCTTTTTCTCTCTCTCTCTGTGTCTCTCATGAATAAATAAATAAAACCTTTAAAACAAACAAACAAACAAACAAAAGGAGTTGGAGAACTCCAAGACCTGAGATTCTCTTCTTAAAGCTCTGAATAGAGAGAGAAACATACCTTCTTTCTTTTTTATTATATTCTTTATACAATTTATCGTGATTGAGAAGTAATATCAAATTATACAGACCATAAACATAAGATTTTAACCAAAAAAGTATTCCTTTTCATCAATATAACACTATACATGAAATTAAAATTAAATAGCATTACTATTAAATGTTAAAAATTTAACATTAGGTTTCTAGGAGGAAAAACAAAGTAACATTTAGCTATAACTTACATAACAATGCTCATAGACCAACAGAACCAAGTAGGGTTTATTGGGAACATATAAGCTTTCTCCATTTCTCCATCAGGCAGAAAAAGGCCATTTCTCGTACCAGAGACCACTTCCATCTGACCTGTATCAAGTTGATGAGAAAGAGAATGAGAATTTCTGAAAGAATTCTATTAGTCACTCTTTTCCCTCCGATTGAATGGAGAAATCAAGGACATTGCTTCTTACACTTGATTTGCACATCCGCATTACTTTTAACGCGATCCCTCTGTTAAAGGAAGAGTTTAACAGAGTCATAACCACACTGACTACTTCTGGGAAACATAGAATAGAAAAACACCTAAGAAATGGTGATGCATATAACAGAGAAAAAGAGCCTGATACCCACCTGGTTTTAATTCATTTTAGAAAAAAAAAAAGAGCCTGATATTTTAGATGGTCATGAAGACAAGAAGAAACAAACTGTACTTCAATTTAGTTTGTTGTTTTGAAAAAAGCACCAGGGCTATCAAATAGAGGCTTGGTTTTTATGCAACATTGAAACAGCCTAGCATCTAAAGTCATGTGCACCCATTCACACTGGCTTTAACTTTTATGGAGGTAAGGGCAGAAAATCAACATTCATTCATTCAATGTTCATTTATTCAAGTATTTTGGAACTCTTTTATATATGCCAGGCACAGTGCTCTAGATGCTAGTATGGAGATTTTTTCTTGTCACTATTGCTTTTTTTAATTTTCGGTTGTTCTTACTAACCTTTTATTTCCTTCCATCCCTTCAAATCCACACTCGGTGTGGAACAAATGTATTTCCCAATCTTGAAAAATATTAATTTTCAAAATTAACATACATGCCTAAAACTTCTCTAATAATAAAATAAAACAACAGCATCTCTCTTGCTTTAAATTCATGTAATGATTAGACTCTCAAATTTTCACAAAGACCTGGCCTCTTGGATGACTTACAAATTTCTTTGGCTACAGATACACCCACATTGCTTAGGACAGGCAAGTACTAAATGTACCAAGAAAATGAAAAGTATATACTTGGAGTGGATACTACCTGTTTGATATTTTAGGTTAGAGTAATACTATATAGATACTCACTTTCTATGTTTTTTTTTTATTTTATTTATTTTTTCATGATAGTCACACAGAGAGAGAGAGAGAGGCAGAGACATAGGCAGAGGGAGAAGCAGGCTCCATATAGGGAGCCCGACGTGGGATTTGATCCCAGATCTACAGGATCGCGCCCTGGGCCAAAAGCAGGTGCTAAACCACTGCGCCACCCAGGGATCCCAGATACTCACTTTCTAAAAACTTCCTTTTTTAATTACAGAAAAAATACTTTTAAATGTAACAGAATTAGAAGAGAGAGAAAAGTGACTTCTGAGACATGACTCTTTGAGTGAGGAAGAAAAGAATTAGTAACTGAAAAATATGCTGATAGAAATACCATGTCTAGAATTGTAGAATCAGTAATTCAGTGACTCATAGCTCTGTAACCCTAGTGAAGGTCAGAGGGAAATAGAAATCTATTGACATGTGCTCTTCATTCACTTCTCTTTATCCTATTTGTTCCTTTTCTACAAACTACCTTTGCTGGAACATTTCTCACACAGTTTCATTCCCTCACACCCTTGCACATGTGTTGTTCCTATGTGTGGAATGCTCTTCTCCCCTTTCCTAGCTCTTATGATGTCTTGTCCTCAAATTCCCTAGGCAGGAACACAACCCTTCACCCCTTGTGGGTTCCCAGTGCTGTATCTGTAACTCCAGCTCTTACTCCTTTTCATGCTAAACTGTTCTTTTGTTTTTCCCCTTTAACCTGTCAGCTTCGGATACAGGCATCTTGTCTTATTTGTGGGGTCTAGCCCATTGTTCCATAAATGTTATGGGAAGGATGGATGAATATGGATGGATGGATGCATGGATGTTACACTATAGATTAAGATATACTCCAGCTCTATAAGGTTCAATGGGTATCAGGTACCTAATAGAGAAAGTGATGCATTTGATTTGAGACTTACACAACTTCTTTTTAACCATGGCATCAGATGAAGCCAGCTCACTTTTGCCAGCAGTAAGAAAGTTAACTGAACAAAACACAGAAAAAAAAAAAAAAAAAAAAAAGACTTGCTTACTGCTTCCCAGTACCTGGGAACCCCCTGCTGACCAGGAAAAATGAAAGATACTACAACCTCCCCCAGGCTAATAGGGCAGGGTGAGACACTTAACATATGATCTTAAAAACTTACTTTCACCATTTCATATGCCAAAGCATCATTATCAGCTGCTTTTATTAGACATCTTCCATCAGAATCATCCAAGGCCTCTTTATGAGTTTTTGGGTTTTCTTAATGGTACCACCATCATCCACATCATCCTGCATCAAATCCTCCTTCCTCCTGCTCCTCTCTCAGTATTCACTGCCTTATATTGAACTTTCACTACATGCCAGGCACTGTACTAAGCTCTTCACGTGCACTGCAGATCATTTTAATCTCTCAGTAGCCTTTATAAGGCATACTATTATGTTTTAGTGAGAAGAAAACTGAGGCTTAGGATGATTAAGTAACTTACCTTGGGTTACAGATGTAGCAGGGCCCAGAGCTGGCATTGGAACCAGGAATTCCGGCTACAGAGCTCCTTCCAACCCATTGCTTCTACATCCAACCTCAGCTCTCCTTTCAACACTTTCTGATACTAGAGTTCAGCTCTTTGTTACATCACCTCTGAACCACGATTAGAGTCATGGCTGTGTTCCTCATCTCACACCTCATTCTGCTGACATCTGGTATTTCATCATTGATGTTATTAATTTGGTTAATTGGTTTCCTAACAGTAGAGAGGTATCCACTCTTTAGACTACTAGACTTTTGACCTCGGAAGGTGTTTCAAGTCTAAGAGAGTTCTGTGATCTCTCTTTCCATTTGTTGTTGTGAGTCTGCTCAATAGCTTCTTATTCTTTTCTGATGCTAACAACACTACTCCAACCTTTGTGTTTTTCTTCTGCCAAGACTGAGTTACCACTGATGTAATAACTAGAAGAGTTGACCTTAGAAACATGTGGGTTTGAACCCCTGCTTAACTAGCTACCTGTTAATTGCATGATGTTGAACAAGACTAACTCTCTAGCCTAATGTGATAATAGAACTGAATATTTAAAATGTTTTCCTCGGGAAGCCCAAGTGGCTCAGCGGTTTAGCACTGCCTTCAGCCCAGGGCCTGATCCTGATCCTGGAGACCTGGGATCGAGTCCTACGTCGGGCTCCCTACATGGAGCCTGCTTCTCTCTCTGCCTCTGTGTGTGTGTGTGTGTGTGTGTGTCTCATAATAAATAAATAAAATCTTTTAAAAAATGTTTTCCTCTAAGTCATTGTACAAATAATAAAAAATTAATTTTAAGGATTCTATCATTTTATACTCTTAATACTCTTTTCCCAAAAAACTTTGAAATAATAATACCTGTAATTAATTGACTACCTAATTTACAGCAATAGCATTCACTAGTATTTTATGAAGGCTAAGATATGAGCATACGAAATAATCATTAGATAAATGAATGCCATAAGAGCAAATACAAATAACATTAATAATAATTTGGTTTTGAATTATTAAAATATTTTATTAGTAAAATGCATTAGTAAATACATGCTGGTTGAATATAGATTAAACAATTGTTCATTTTGCTAATTTTTGACCTAACATGTTTTAGCAGATAACTTCAAACAAGTAAATAGCACATACACTAGAGCATTTTGATTTGATTTTTGTTATTTCTGTAGAAGCTACATTTCAATGCACTTGGGTACACAGAGACAGTTTTCCTTCCTCCCCCAGTTATCTTCTCCTTTCCATCATGGAGAGATGATGGCTTCAGATTTCTCACATTGAGCCAGATACAGACATGGGGCATAGGAAAGAAGAGAATAGGTAGTGGACAAAAATAGTCCAAGCCTACCAGATTGCACAGCCCTTTCCTGGCTAATGATAAAGGCAAAAACCAACCTGAAACGACCTCATTGATTCAAAGGTTGCTCAAACATATTATAATGAAATGGCTAATATGGAAGGAATCTAGCTCATCCTTCTCTAGATGTCTATTTTCAAGTACCTTTGGTTAAAATTTATACCTAACATTTATTTTCTTATAGCCTTCCTCCAAAGAAAAGGGTACTGAATGAAGAGAATATTGGGCAAAGGCCCAATATACATGCGAAAACTGCATGTGTTTATTTGATGATTATTTTGAGAAATATCTTCTTGGTGAGCATGTTGTAGAAATGGGGACTAGACAGTAGATCTGAACGTTCCATAATTTGGAACTGGACTTGGAAGCCTAAAGTCAAATATCATTTAGTAATTTTTTATCAAAAAAAACATAGAAATAACGTGAGCTTTTGGTGATGTTTATGCTCAATGCTGACACCTACTCATCACTGATACCCCACCTGCTTCCAGAAAGAGGCAGCTTATGAAGTTTGACACATTCTCACTTATAGTACTGTGATAACTCTGTGATGGTAGCTTGCTGGATTCTAGGAAAATACAAAGACAGAGGGCTACTTATTCAGACTGGGTGAGGATCAGGAGGCTGGAGGAATTGCCAAGAAAAGTCAAGGCCAGAAGAGTAAAAGAAGGCCAATCATTAAGCCTTCTCTGTGTCATATCAGGAGTAGAATATAAATAAGTAGGATATGGAAAACACCTTAATTAATGATTAGAAACCATCTATGTTTGCAACTTTCAATAATCCTCAAACAGGCAAGGAGCAACATAAAAATAGTTCCCAGCGGTCAGAAATGTCTTTCCTCAACATCTATATTGTGTCCTGATCATGAAACCTATGCCTCCATAGCCTCAAGGAAGCTCCATCCAAGAATAGTAATGCTGTTTTTACTTGCTCTGCCTGTTAGCATACTTCACGAAGGAGAGGGAAATTGAGTGATGTATTTTCAAAACATCTTCAACAGGGGCACCAGTCTGTTAAGCATCTGACTCTTGGTTTTGGCTCAGGTCATGATCTCAGGGTCATGAGGCAGAGTCCCACAGTAGGCTCCACTCAGCGGGGATTCTGTTTCTCAATGCCACTCCCTCTCCCCCACTCATGGACTCTCTCTTGCTCACTTGCTCTCGTGCTCTCTCTCAAATAAAAACAAATAATTTTTTTAGAAGATCTTCAACAAGGTGTTTTAAGAGTTTCCTAGTTAATTCTAAGTTTAAAAAAATGTTTCAAGGTTTCTGGGTACCTTGTTTCTCAAGAAAGTTCATGAAGGTTTTATTTTAGTGATTCAGGCTTTAAGTTAAAAAACTAAATATGCATCTGAGTAGAATAATGGGGAAGATTCTTCATTACAGCTTTTAGTAATCAAGTAATTAGGAAGAAAATGTTATTCAGAAAGAAGTCCAAGTACAGCATGGTACCTATGGCTAATGACACTGTATTGCATATTTTAAAGTTGCTGAGAGAGTAGACCTTAAAAGTTCTCATCACAAGAAGAAAATATGTAACTATGTGTGGTAACAAATATTAACTAGATGTATGGTGGTCATTTTGTAATATATATAAATATTGAATCATTATGTTGTATACCTGAAACTAGCATGATGTTATATATCAATTATAACTTAATAAAAAAACAGAAATTTTTAAAAAGTTAAGGCATAGGAAAAAGGCTGAGAATATAAGTATTAGATGAAAACAATCAAAAAGCACACAGTAAATCTTGTTCTTTAGGAGAAAGATTTATTATCCTACAATGTCTTTTTAAAGTTTTACAATAAAAAGTTATGTTTATTGAAGAAAGCCTAAAAAATATATACAGATAAATACCACTCAGTTTCACTACTTGGACATGACTGCTGTTAATATTATGGTATTTCCAAGTTTCTTAACCTCTATGAGCTTTAGTTTTCTTATTTATTAAATGAAGTTGATAATAGTAGCAACCTTCTAAAGTTATTTTGAGAATTAAATAGATAAAGCACCTGAAAGCTTTATGTTTGGCAGAGTGAGCACACACACACAAAAGAATACCTGTCATCCTAACTCTGGGAAATGAACTAGGGGTGGTGGAAGGGGAGGAGGGCGGGGGGTGGGGGTGACTGGGTGGTAGGCACTGAGGTGGGCACTTGACGGGATGAGCACTGGGTGTTATTCTGTATGTTGGCAAATTGAACACCTATAAAAATAAATTTATTAATAAAAAACAATACCTGTCATTATATTTCAATGCCTATCTCCATTTTTAAAATTTTACAAATCATTTTGTCTCATGTCATGATTTTTTTAGTTAAAAACATTTTGAACTTCTTCCTAGGTCATGAAAATTTTTTACAATATATTTTTAATAGTTTCATTGTACAATGTTCCAGCTTGTAGACTTGTGGTTCATGTGGTACAATTTTGTCCCCAGTGGACATTTTGCAATGTCTAGAACATTTTTGATCGGCACAATCAGGGAAAGTGAGGTACTACTGGCATCTAGGGTGCTGCTAAACATCCTACAAGGCACAGAACAATCTCCCACAATTCTCCAGCCCAGAATTTCAAAAGTGCTGCAATTGTGAAACCTGAGAATATAGCATGATTTTTAAAACCAAGCCATTCTTATTAGACATTTAAATAAAATGTACTACTATACATACATTGGGATGAATATCCTAGTAATTATTACTTGCTGATGCTGCTCTGTGGTATGCATGATAATTTACTTTAAATTGCACCAACTCAGAATTTATTGGTGGGAGAGAGGATGGTTGTTGTTGCAGGCTTGTGCTTGGGAGTATAATGCAAATTATTCCTAATCCACATTGTAGAGACAATTAATTACCACTTCAAATGTCCCAAAAAGGATCAACATTTTCAGAGATTATCTGGTACTCAAAGTATTCTTATTGATGGCTACACCAGAGTGTATTAATCAACATAAACAGTATTAAAAATAATTTTTCATTTGTGCAATGGGTGGAGTTTGCAACAGGTGATTAAGAATTAGTTAATGTGTCCTTAAAATATGCTTATTGATATCTACACCAGAGGGTGTGTTAATCAGCATAAGTGATATTAAAAATAATTTTCATTAATGTAATGAGTGATGTTTCCTATAAGGGAGTTGCTTAGAAAGAATAAGTTACAAGACACTCTGTTCTTGGATGCCAGAAATATAAGAATATGACAAGCTCAGGAATCCAATGCCATTGGCAAAGTATTTGAGGACATGAGTTGCTTTGGTCACCAGCCCCTTCCTCTATGACAGACCCTGAAGCCTATTAGACTCAACACTCCTGGTCCTGCCTTTCGGCCATTGTTGTGTTAGCCTTTCAAACAAAGTGCTCCTAAGTGTATATAAAAGACAAAGCCAGGCTCTCTGAGGGAATTGTGGGAGGAATGTATTCTGAGAAATATAACTAACATTTCAAAACTATAATTTCTCTGAAATTGTTGCTTAGGACAAAACTACCCTGAAGCATACACACACACCTTAAAAAGACTGCTACTTAGAAAAAAAAAACTGGGCACAAAACCATCAAATAGATTTTGGATTAACCTAGATTGTTCATAGATTTATGATTTGGGGCAAGTTCCTGCTCTGAACCTGTTTCCTTCATAAAATGAGGATCATAATATCACCAGCCTTAATGAATTTTTTTTTAATTTTTTCATGGTATTCTCTTTTGGGGGAAGAGAAGTTAGTCTTTCTTTTGTTCTCTTTTCATGAGAGTTAGCTTTTTTATTTGGTTTCAAGAGTTTACTTGGGGAACCTGATATTTACATTTCTCTCCCACCCACCCTGTATTAAAGTGCAACAGCTTACAACATCCTCCTACCTGCCTTCTGGGATAATTCTAGAAAGTTCCTGAGACAGAGGGAAGTTCTTTGCTCTCAGGAAGGATTATTTGCCTTTCATAACTAGAAAGCCAAGATACATACAGTTCTTCAAAATCACAAAGGTAGCATGAATATGTTAATGTATGTATATAATACACACACACACACACACACATATATACACACATATAAAGAAGTGTTAATGTAAGTTCAGCAGTGTAACAAATGTACCACTTGGGTGGGAGATAGTCACAGTGGGAGAGTCATGGGGGCAGGTACAGAGACAGGAGATGTATCTTTGTACTTCCTGCTCAATTTGCTGTGAACCTAAAACTGCTCTAAAAATTAAAGTCTAGGGATCCCTGGGTGGCTCAGTGGTTTGGCACCTGCCTTCCACTCAGGGAGTGATCCTGGAGCCCCAGGATCAAGTCCCACATCGGGCTTCCTGCATGGAGCCTGTTTCTTCTCCCTCTGCCTGTGTCTCTGCCTCTCTATGTGTGTGTCTCTCATGAATAAATAAATAAAATCTTTAAAAAAATTAAAGTCTATTTTTAAAAAACAAACTAATAACAATACTCCATCATAAGCTTTGGGAAGAATGGAATGAGCTATCTATAGGCAAACCTCTTAGCATAACTAACTACAGGCATGTAATAACAGCCCAGTGTTTATCATCGATACTGGTGTTGGTGTAAACATAAACACAATTGCTTAATTTGTACATCTATCTTCTCCATAATAATAAAATAATCTAAATACTTGCTTAAAAGGAGAAGAAAAAGGAGTACTTACTGTGTGGAGTACTTGGGACTACAACTCAGATATCCTGCCTCAAACATTTAACTAGTTCTTGATCCAGCAGACATTCATTGCCTACCTGCAATGTGTAAGGTACCCCCTGCTGAGTGCAGGGAATACAGAGATGAGTGAGGCCCAGCCAGCCCACAAGGCTGGAGACTTGCAAACAAGTATGTGTGGTCAGGAATCACAGGGAGGGGAGTCTACATCAGAATGACTTTAAATTCAAATACTAACCACTTTTAAATATCAAGGGAGAGAAGATCTGATTCACAATAACAAGTCATGGAAAGAAAGCTCTGAAACTTTCCTAAAGGGCATAAAAGAAGATAAATGGCCATTCTACTTCTGAAATTAATCCATAAAGTCAATGTAATCCAAATAAAGTATGCCAATGGATTGAGTCTTTTAGCTGAACCAGTTTTCAAATTCAAATTTGTGAAAAATCTAGAAAAAAAACTAAAACAAACAAAAAGATAAGACTAGCCTTACCAAATATTGAATGCTTGCTGTATTACATTTAAAAAACAAAAAGGGATGCCTGAGTGGCTCAATGTTGAGCACCTGCCTTTGGTTCAGGTCATGATCCCCAGGGTCCTGGGATGGAGTCCCACATCAGGCTCCCCGCAGTGAGCCTGCTTCTCCCTCTACCTTTGTCTCTGCCTCTCTCTCTCTGTGTCTCTCATGAATAAATAAATAAAATCTTAAAAAAAAAAAATAAAAAGCTGAAGCTACATGGGTAGCCACATGGATTAATGCATAGTATGCTTTGCAATAAATGAAGAGTATGCCTCTCTCTCCTTCTTCTACCTCCCCCTCCTCTTTCTAATGTAGAAATATTATTTTTAACTTGGGCATGTTATACAGCAGATCAGTTTGAGGATCTGGAAACTGACCACCAAAGGTACATATGTACTCCGTTTGAGGAGTTCTAAGTTGTTTGAATGAGAGATTGATGTACCAATCAAGGGGGTTTTCAATTTACCCCATAGCCAGGGCTGCTCAACTTCCACGCTAGTGACACTTCGAAAAATACAGGAAAATTGTTGCGGGGGAGATTGTCCTCTGTAGTGCATTGAAGACTGTTGAGCGGCTTTCTTGGCTTTAACCACTAGATGCCAGTAGCAGCACTGCCCTCCCAAATGCAACAACCAAAATGCCTCCAAATTTCGTCAAGTTTTCCTGGGGGATAATATCATTCTTAGTCAAGCACCATTGCTGTAAACAAAAGGTAATTCATTAATGAGTTTGAAGTAATAAAACACAATAAAAATTACAAGATTGTTTTAACAAGTTTAGAAATATTGCAACATTATTATGGGGGAAAGCCTAATATACTTTTCAAAGAACTGGCAGAAAAAGAATCTTCAGGGATATTTGCCTGTCCCAAATCAAAACACACTCTAATGCTTTGTTATTTAAACTTTATGTATAAAGTTACTAGGATACTTATATCTTCTGGAACTGTATACTTGTCAGATTACTGTGATGTGTTTCAAATTATCTTTATTAGGAGTATGTTATAACATGGAAACATACTTACAATACATTGATAAATGAATAAAGTACAGAATATTATACATATGTACATATTGAATAAAGAACATATATTTTGAATGTGTATTTTATATAATCATGATTAAGTTTAGGAGAGTGTACAATAATATTTAGACTGTTTTTCTTTAAGTAATAAACATTTCATAGGATCTTTTCTTGCTTTTGATTTCTCTTTGAAATTTTTCTCTAATGAGTGTGTATCAATTAAGGGGGAATTCTGAAAAAAATAAGAAATTACAATTTAAAAATTGGCTAGACCATATAGGCATGGGTTTATTTCTGGGCTCTCTATTCTCTTTCCATTGATCTATGTGTCTATTTTTGTGCCAGTGTCCTACTACCATTCTATTTTAATTGCTATAGCTTTGTCATGTTATTTATCATAATGAGCACTGAGTAATGTATAGAGTTACTGAATCATTATATTGTATACCTATATAAAATAACACTTATGTTAATTATTCTTCAATTAAAAATGAGTGGAAAAAACTAAATAGACATAACCCAGTGTATTGTTTTTGCTTTTGATGAATGTTTCTCATGTCAACTTACCATTACTACCATAGCTTCTTGGAGAGACATTTGTTTTTGTTGGAGAAATCCCATTCTTTGTGACTTATCCAGGAAACATTGAAAATTGAAGAATATATAAGAAAGGGTTTGCTTTGGCCTGATTATGAGTCAGGGTTTGGGGGATGCTGGTGATATGTATTAATTTGACTTCTTAGTCCATGTTCTTACATAGCTGACATTTTACTCTGGGAGGAGCTTTAAGATGGTCTAACTCATCCTCCATTGTCACTCATGACAGTATTCATCATGAAATGGAGACATATTGCTGCAGCTCAGGGTAAGAAAGAAATTAAATTGAATTTGCTATTTTGAAGTTAAGGCTGGTTATAGTTATAAACTTAAGTCTTTATCTGGAAGACAACTTCACCCATTCACCTCGCCTTAGATTTAGAATGCAATTCCTCTTTTTTATTTGATATTAACATTTTTCTTCAACACGTGTAATTTATTTTTATGATTGGCATTTTGGTAAGATTAATTTTTATCATTTACTCTCAGTATGTTAATACTTATGCATAACTTTATTAGTTCCTGCCTTGATGAAGTAAAATTTATACTTAATTAATGAAATATGCTGCCTGGGCTAAACGATATTCATAGAGAATTGTAATAAATGTATCAGAAAATGAAATATGTTGAATTATTTTTAGAAAGTGAATCAAGATAAGTTT
Organism: Canis lupus familiaris; assembly: GCF_011100685.1. Classification (NCBI taxonomy): domain Eukaryota; kingdom Metazoa; phylum Chordata; class Mammalia; order Carnivora; family Canidae; genus Canis; species Canis lupus. Next base: position 16,771,157 of record NC_049234.1, on the reverse strand, counting down.
TAGTCAGGAATCTTTTTTTTTTATATATTCAGCCCATCATTAATAATACTGATTCCTACCACCATTAAACATGTCCCTACAATGTCTCTTAATTAATATAATAAAATATTTCTACTGAATTTGATAATCTTAAACAAGACAAAATTTGATGCCATAATCCAAGAATCATAAATATCTATTGAGAGGTGTTTAAAATTTTAAATAGCTCCTGGAATAATATATTTGGCTTATACCTTTTCTATTTAAGTAGAAATGTTCCCATTTTGATTAAAATTTTTAAGGTATAAGACCTAGCCAATTTATAATGCTGGCATTGGAAGAAAGGCACATACTTTATTAGTAAGCTTTATGTATCATGTTTAAATTATTTTAACTTTTTAAAAGATTTTATTTATTTATTCATGAGAGACACACAGAGAGAAGCAGAGACATAAGTAGAGGGAGAAGGAGGCTTCCGGTAGGGGAGCCTCAATCCCAGGACCCCGGGATCACGACCTGAGCCAAAGGCAGATGCTCAACCACTAAGCCACCCAGGTGCCTCTATGTATCATGTTTAGAGGGAGAGATCATTCTAAAGGAAGTTTATTTGACTCTCAAATTGCTTACATGAGATGTGAGCCACATTTTGCTTTCTGATTTGCTAAACTAAAAGACCCATCTATTAATTTACCGTAAGAAATACAATTATCAAATCAATCAGAATGTTCTTATCATTTACTGTGACATCTTCCAAGAAGAAAAATGTCTAATTAGGAAAAAAATTATTAGATTTTTTCTCCTCCCAATTTTTTTTTTTAATTTTTATTTATGATAGTCACAGAGAGAGAGAGAGGCAGAGACACAGGCAGAGGGAGAAGCAGGCTCCATGCACCGGGAGCCCGACGTGGGATTCGATCCCGGGTCTCCAGGATCGCGCCCTGGGCCAAAGGCAGGCGCCAAACCGCTGCGCCACCCAGGGATCCCTTCTCCTCCCAATTTGGCAACTCATTAAGTGAGTGAGGTTTTAAGTATCAAACATGTAACACTACTTTCTTCCACTGTTAAGCATGACACCCTGTATAAGACAGGATTATTACCAAAAACCTTATTGGAGGATGAGGTTGGAAGTACAGCCATGGTGATCTTTCTTTTTTATTCAAGTATAATTAATATAAGGTCTATAATATAATGATTCAACAATACATTAACCAGTGCTCATTATGGTAAGTGTACTCATGATCTCCTTTCTCTATTTTGCCCCTCTCCCACCTACCCCCTCTGACAACCACCAATTTGTTCTTTGTACCTAAGAGTCTGTTTTTTATCTCATTTTTTCTCTGTTTGTTCATTTGCTTGGTTTCTTAAATTCCACATATGGGTGAAATCATATGGGATTTATCTTTCTCTGACTGACTTATTTCACTTAGCATTATACTCTTTAGATTCTTCCACGTTGTTGCAAATGGTGAGATCTCATTCCTTTTTATGGCTGAGTAGTATTCCAGTGTGTATATATCTTCACCACATCTTCTCTATCCATCCCTCTATTGATGGGCCCTTGGATTGCTTCCCTATCTTGGCTAGTATAAGTAATGCTGCATAAATATAGGGGTGCATATATCATTTCAAATTAGTGTTTTTGTTTTCTTTGAGCAAATACCCAGTAGTGAAATTCCCAGATCATATGGTAATTCTTTTTTAATTTTTTGAGGACCTCCAGACTGTTTTCCACAGTGGTTGTACCAGTGTGCATCTCCAGTAAAAATGCATGAGGGTTCCATTTTCTCCACATCCTTGCCAACATTTGTTATTTCTCTGTTTCTGATGTTAGCCATCTGGACCTATGTGAGGTGATATCTCATGGTGGTTTTGATTTGCATTTCCCTGATAATCAGTGATGTGGAGTGTGTTTTCACATGTCTGTTGGCCATTCATTTATTTGTACATTTCCTTTGGAAAAATGTCTATTCAGGTTCTCTGTCCCTTTTTAATTGGATTATGTGGGGGGGAGGGGTTGAGTTGAAGCTCTTTATATATTTTGGATGTTAAGCCCTTATGGGTTATATCATTTGCCAATATCTCCTCCTATTCAATAGGTTGCCTTTTTGTTTTGTTGATAGCTTCCTTTACTGTGCAGAAGTTTTAATTTTAGCATAGTCTCACTTGTTTATTTTCACTTTTGTTTCTCTTGCCTGAGGAGACATTTCTAGAAAAATGTTTCTATGGCTTATGTCAAAAAAGTTACTGCCTATGTTTTCTTCTAGCAGTTTTATGGTTTCAGGTCTCACATTTATATCTTTAATCCATTCGGACTTTATTTTTGTGGATAGTGTAAGAAAGTGATCCAGTGTTATTCTTTTGCATGTAGCTGTCCAGTTTTCCCAATACCATTTGTTGAAGAGATGTTCTTTTCCCCATTGTATATTTTTGCCTCATTTATCATCCCTCAACATCATAAAGGTAATGTATGAAAAATCCATAGCTAACATCATACTCAATGGTGAAAAACTGGGAGCTTTCCCCTTAAGATCAGGAATAAGACAAGGATGGCCACTCTCACCATTTTTATTCAACATAGCACTGAAAGTCCTAGCCACAACAATCATACAAGAAAAAGAAACAAAAGGCATCCAGGTTGGTAAAGAAAAAGTAAAACTTCTGCTCTTTGCAGATGTCATGATAGTGTATATAGAAAAAACTAAAGATTCCACCCAAAAAACTGCTAGAAGTGATAACTGAATTCAGCAAAGTCACAGGATACAAAATTAGCATGCATAAATCTGTTGAATCTCTATCCACTAATAATGAAGTAGCAGAAATAGAAGTAAAGGAAATAATCCCATTTACAGTTGCACTAAATAAATAAATAAATAAATAAATAAATAAAATACCTGGGAATAAACTTAATCAAGGAGGTGAAAGACCGGGATCCCTGGGTGGCGCAGCGGTTTGGCGCCTGCCTTTGGCCCAGGGCGCGATCCTGGAGACCCGGGATCGAATCCCACGTCGGGCTCCCGGTGCATGGAGCCTGCTTCTCCCTCTGCCTGTGTCTCTGCCTCTCTCTCTCTCTCTGAGTGACTATCATAAATAAAAAAAAAAAATAAAAAAGGAGGTGAAAGACCTGTACTCTGAAAACAATAAAACATTGATAAAAGAAGTTGAAGATGATACAAACAGATGGAAAGATATTCCATGCTTATGGAATGGAGGAACCAATATTAATAAAATGTCCATACTACACAAAGCAGTCTACAGTTTTAAATGCAGTCCCTATCAAAATACCAACAACATTTTTCATACAACTAGAACAAATAATCCTAAAATGTGTATGGAACCAGAAAGGACCCTGAATAGCCAAAGCAAGTTTGAAAAGGAAGAACAAAGCTAGAGGTATTACAACTGCAGATTTCAAGATATGTGACAAATTGTAGTAATTAAAATAGTGTGGTACTAGGGTACCAGCACAAAAATAGCCACATAGATCAATGGAAGAGAATAGGGCCCAGAAATAAAGCCACAGTGATCTTTCTTATACTGCATTTTTCGGTGCTTACAAGCAACCTATGAAATAGTTACTCTTGCTATTCCTGTTACACACATGAGGATACTGAAGTAGAGAGTAGTCTTCTGCTTATGTTGGAAGATGTACTAGATGGTGGGGCTGGAAATGTGAAGCCAGGCAATCTGACTTGAGAATCTGCAATTAAAAGTACTGTCTACCTCACTTTACAATGTTTTTTTAATGTGAAGGAGATTCTAATACCTTGAGAACAGAGGTATAAATAAGCTCTTCTATCACAGTACCGAGTTTCATTCATTTTGACAAGCACCAATTTCTGTGAGTCACATCCATTCAGTGGCAACAACTCCAGTGAAGCCAGAAATTGTGAGGGCCACCATGTCTAAATTAACCACATTAATACCCTGGGCATCTCTGACATTGGCTAGATGTTTGTACATGGACTAACCCTCCTCCCTAGTCTACCTCATAACTCTCAACCCTTGAACACTCAGATGTAAAGGAGTCTATTTTTAAAAAGTGTGCTCTGATCCTTCTTGGAGGTACAATGAGTCATGCCATCCTCTTGACTCCATAGCACCCAAGAATCTTATTCATCCATCACTCACTACATGAATTGTAGATAATACATGTACTTGCCTACATACAAGCTTCATAGAGACAGGGCCAGCATCTTATTTATCTTGTTTTCCTGAGACTTATCACACCAATTACATGCTTTTTAAAAATGTAGACTGTCTAGTGAATGTTGCAGAAACATAAAATTTGGTCTAATCTTATCTTTGTTGTTTGAATTCCTTGTACAACTTTACGGTTCTTCTAGTATATCTACTGAGAGCTATAGAAGTGTGAGCATAGGGTATGATTGTTATGTGAGTATTTAGATTTGGGTAAGAAGAAATTTGGGAATTGAGAAGAAATTAAGTCAACTTTAGGTTTAAAATATTTTTACACATTTTTATATAAAAAGTAATACATGCTAGTTGTAGAAAAATATAAAAATGGTATGTTTACTCACAAAAAAATCAACCACCTACTGAGCAAAAACAAATTAAAGATAATCCCTGCCCTAGATAGTAGCATCTTGTCAACCTCTGAGGTCTAGTTTCTTGGAAATTCTTAAATTTGTCAGACTCTAGGTTGGCACAAATCAAGGTTTCATATAAATTAAGGAGTTAAAAATGATTGAAATGGCATTAGGAATATTTTTAAAAGAATAAATAAAATCCCAAAAAAACAGTTTCCAAAACAATTCAGATCCACAGCATTAAGATCCAGTCATATTAGATAATATTTCTCATTAATCACCGTCTTCTGTTGTTCACGATATATTGTTGTGGTATCATTTTGCTAAGGCAAAATTGATTTCACCACAATTTTAATATCTTGCAGGTCTGTTAGGTCTTCATATGTTTGAACTAGCCCTTACTGGTTTGAAATGTAATGTTAACACTTGCATTCTTGCTGTTTTGTTTCAACATGCTCTGCAACACCTGCCTTATCATAAATGATCACAGTGCTTGAGGGCAAGGTTTTCCTGATCTTGAATCTATAGAGAGAATGGAGCTTACATACACACACACACACACACACACACACACATTTTCTCTCTGTAATATCCTCATTAGTTATATACCTGTGATCTCCAAGGTGAGGAGCTAAATTTGGGTTCATTAACAAGACTGAAGTAAACCACATATATTTTCTTCATCAATGTTGTTTATATATACAAGACCTCATTATCTTTGTAAAAGAAATCATCCAAAACCTAGTATGAGACAGAACCCTATTTTGTAAAGTTATTCCAAACTTCCCTCTGGGAAGAAATCAACTCTCCTGAAGAAAAAAAAAAAAAGCATTTCCTCATGAGGTTTAATGGGTTTAAGACTTGTTCTGAGAAAGCAGTCATCCACCCTTACAGCTGACTCACTCAATGACTATTGCTATATTTCAACAAAGATTAGATAATCATTCCCTTTTCCTCTAAATGTTTTTACCGAGTGAATCTTTAAATTAAACTTCTAGATGCCTTTTTGCTTGTGTCATGCTCGTAATTAATTCTTTCAAAAACGTTTTTAAACATCTCCATGAGCATTATAGTTTACAAAAGAATCATCTAGTAAAGAAGAATGCAAAGTAATCTGATAATTATAGTGCAGTATAATAAATGTCACTTTATAAATCTATCCAATGTGCCATGAAGATGGAAGGAAAAGTGTTGAAAGTAGACTAGGGGGCAGCCCGGGTGGCTCAGTGGTTTAGCGCCGCCTTCGGCCCAGGGCCTGATTCTGGAGACAGGGGATTGAGTCCCATGTCAGGCTTCCTGCATGGAGCCTGCTTGTGTCTCTGCCTCTCTCTCTCTCTCTCTCTCTCTCTGTGTGTGTGTGTGTGTGTCTCATGAATAGATAAATAAAATCTTAAAAAAAAAAAGAAAGAAAAGAAAAGAAAAAAAAGAAAAGAAAAGAAAAGAAAAGGAAAAGAAAAGAAAGAAAAGAAAAAGAAAGAAAAGAAAGAAAAGAAAAGAAAAGAGAAAAGAAAGAAACAGAAGAAATAAGAAAGAAAAAAGAAAAGAAAAGAAAAGAAAAGAAAAGAAAAGAAAAGAAAAGAAAAGAAAAGAAAAGAAAAGAAAAGAAAGTAGACTGGGACCAGGTTAACACAACAGAAATTGAAGTTTGGAGAATTTTTGTGAGTATTTTGTTGGATCACTTTTCATTCAATGTGGTTTGTTTGGTTTAACTATCAGTTGTAAGACAGCTGCCATTTCCTACCAATTTTTGTTAAAAGTACATTGTTTTACCTACAATATAGGCCAAAAAAGTATTTTTGGAATAGCTTGCAATTTAACCACCATGGTAATATCATTACTTGGGGAAATATATGTTACAAATTATAACCCAAAATCCCAAGTCAACATTTGAAACACAGCCAGTTGGTAATCAAGACATTTTGGTATTTGTAAGGGACAATACAAAATGGTAAAAATAATTCTTAGATGAATTCAACTGGATTTTGCTCTGCAAGATCATTTTCAAAAAAAAAAAAGCAACTTTCTTTACTAGTTGAGTTAAATTCCCAGATATTTGATAATAGGAAGGATTTCCTCTGGCAGACACAATGGTAACATTAGTAACAGCATATAAATCTTTTGTTACAAATCAATCCATTGGCATTCTGATGTATGAATTAGTCTTTAAAAAAAAAAAGATTTTATTTATTTGAGAAAGAAAGATCACAAGCAATGGGAGGGGCAGAGGGAGAAACAGACTTCCCACTGAACTAGGGGGACTCAATCCCAGGTTCGATCCCAAGATCCTGGGATTGTGACCTAAGCCGAAGGCAGACACTTAATTGACTGAGCCACTCACACACCCCGAATTAGGTTTTTGTAAATTAGAAAAGTCTGTGTTAATGCTAAAGTCAAGTCTGTGTTTTTACTCACATGGTAACAGAATCAATCCAACTGCTTTAACGAGATATTGACTCTGTCCTTGGTGCTGTCTAGTTAATATTTCCTATTTGCTTCGTTGTTTATTGTTAATGACTTGGATAAAGTTATAGCCAAAAAATTTCCAGATGTCACTTAACAAAATCAAAACTGAAAAAGACCTACATGAACTAAGATGAACCAAAAATTCACCAATAAGAAAAAAAGTAATATGAACATAGCCTATTTTCAAATGCAAGTAATATTCAGTAATTTCTTATTTTATACTATGTTTGGGTCTTCCATATCTTTATTAAAGTTTTACAATGAGAAAGGGGATCAATCAATTTTATTCTGTGAAACTCAGATACCATCTGATGAACAGCGCTATGTTTAAAACAAAAGGGAACAGTTTTGCATGTTGGATGGAATTGCATGCTTGGGTTTGCCAGTTTTTAGTGGAATAAATTCTGCATAGATGATGTCTACAGAGTATGTATTATAGAAAGTGTTTGATACAGAATTTTATGTTTACGATGGTTTTGAATTCTAAAAAGTAAAATGGTTAACATAAAGGGAAGAACTTGTATGGAATATTGTTCAATTTTTGCCATCTGAGAGCACTCCTGAAAAGTATCTCAATCTCAGGTCACTTCAGCCTGACAGTCTGACAACTAGATCAACAATTTCTGATATTGACTGATAACTAATTTTTGTCTGTATCATGTGTGTTAAAAAAAAATCCACTTAATCCCCTAGAGACATCTTCTTAAGGTAAAATAGAATGAGAATCACCTAATTAAATCAATGGGCAGACTGCAATCTTTGACAAAACCAATCTCAGCATAGCAGCAAAGGTATTCCATCAGGGAAAAGGACTTTCATTCAACCCTGAATATAGGACAAACTCTACAGAACTGGAGTTCCATGAACTATTAATTTAACAGATAAGAACTAACTCCCAGATGTTTCATGCTACTTAAAGTGAAAGATTCATTTGCCTCTGAGCTACACTCAGAAAACTTCAGATAGTAAGAGGCTTCTCAACATAAATGAACTAAGAAAATTACATGAAAGTCAATTTGCTTTCCTACTTGGAAACTTTCAACTTCTGGGATGAAAAAATGAGTATAATTTACTATAAACTTATGGATTCAACTACAAGAATGAAAGCACCAATAATATATCTTAATGGAAATCTGGGAAGTTATTGTTGGCATCCTCTACTTCCCTGTTAGAAAACCAAAAGACTGCTGCTATCCCATATTTTGTGACAAAGACTACTTGGTCTCTATGGTCTGTATTTGGAACAAGTGTAATAAATGCAATCTGGGAAGAGTTGTAAAACCACACTAGATGGCTGGAATTGCACAATTGAAAGGAGACACTGGATTCTTGATTCTACCTTTAGACTTCAGGCAGAGTTTTTATTTCCTTTTATTGGGAAAGATCTGCAGGATGCAGCAGAGACCACTGGCAAAACTAAATTTCTAAAATCAAAGTTAAGTATTATCTGACAATTGAGCACATGGTTATGGAGTCAGACAGACCTCAGTTCAAAGAGTGCTCCTGCTACTTACTAGCTGATACTTAAACCTCCTTAAGTCTTAGTTTCTCTCTCTGTAACATGGGATAAAATTATTACCTATAGCAGAATGAATAATATATAGTTATACATAATATATGCATAAAATATTTTATTTCTTCTGAAAAAGAAGAAATAGCAGTAATTATCAATATCATTATTGTAATTATTATCATATTGTAATTATTGGCAGGAATTAACAACATTAGCCCAGTAGTTAAAATTGCAATCTATGAACCTACACTTTCAAGATTTAAAGACAACCTCCCCCCTTTCCTAGTGGACTTCATATAGATTACTAGACCTCTCTGCTCTCAATTTTCTTGTCAATAAAATGGGGATGATGATGGCACTTAATTCATAAGGTTTTCATAAGGATTAAATAAACTAACACCTAAAATGTGCTTAGGTTTTCAACAAATGGTGCCAGAACAACTCGATATCCACATGCAAAAAAAAAAAAAAAAAAAAAAAAAAAGGACGAGGAGGAAGTAGACCTTACGCTCTTCATTAAAATTAACTCAAAATGGATCACAGACCTCAATGTAAAAAACAAAACTACAAGAAAATTTAAATGACCTTTGGTTTGTTGATGACCTTTCAGATAAAGCAACAAAGGCACAATCCATGAAAGAAATAATTGAGAAGCTGCACTTCATTAAAATTAAATTTTTCTGCTTTGTAAAGATATCATCAAGACAACAAAAAGACAAATATGGTACAGAATATTTACAAAATACATATCTGGTAAAGGAGTGTTATCCAAAATATACAAAGAAGTCTTAAGCTCAATGATAAGAAAACTATCTGGTTAGAAAACGACCCAAAGACCTTACCACACACCTCACCAAAGAAAATACATCATAGCAAATAAACATATGGGAAGATGCTCCACATCATATATCATCAGGGAAATGCAAATTAAAATAATGAGATACCACTATGCACATACTAGAATGGTCAAAATTCACTGACAAAACCAAATGCTGGTGAAGATGGGGGAAAACTTCCATTGCTGGTAGGAATGCAATGTGATGCAGGCATTTTGGAAGACAGTTTGGTGGCTTTTTACAAACCTCAAGATTTTCTTACCATACGATCCAGCATTTGTGCTCCTTGGTATTTACCCAAAGGAGTTAGAAACTTATGCCTACACAAAAACCTGTACATGAATGTTTACAGCAGCTTCACTTGCAATTGCCAAAACTTGGAAGCAACCAAAATTTGCTTCAGTAGGTGAATGGATAAATACACCACGGTATATCCAGACAGCAAAATATTCTTCAACACTTTAGAGAAAGGAGCTATCTAGCCATGAAAAGACGTGGAGGAACTTTAAATATATATTACTAAGTAAAAGAAACCAATCTGAAAAGGTTACATACTATATGACTCCAACTATATGACATTCTGGAAAAGGCAAAACTATGGACACAGTAAAAAGATCAGAGGTTGCCAGGGACTGAGGGGAGAAGAAGGATAGATAGGCACAGCACATAGGATGCTGGGGGCAGTGAAAATCCTGTGTCTGATACTATAATGGTATATTCATGAAAGAACACATTTATGTTGTTCTCATTGTCACACTGGGCATTTTTTGAGAACTTTGTCATGATCCATGTTGGATCCCACTGTCCACTGAACATTGTGTGAGTCTTGTCTTTCCACAATCACCCTTTTATAGCTATTCCTTTTATTAATTGGTTTTCCTGTAAAAAGTGTTACCAAGTGTAAACCATCCATGTTGTAGCCACAAATGGAAATACAAACTACAAAATAAGTGAACCACTTTGTCATGATGTTTTGGAGCCTTAAGAACTGAAGGGCCAAATGGACTTCCTCATCTTCTTGATAAAATTACTCAAGATATGATGACTTCAGGGGCTCCTCAAATTGGCTTGATCTCCTTTGCATTTTACAGAGTTGTAGGAAATCCTAGGGATTATACATCATTTTCTTTCTAAACATGTCTTGACCTTGTATTTTCCTGGTTCTCTTCCTTCCTTTTTGATTTCTTCTCTGACCCATTTTGCTGCCTTTTTTTTCATTGTCCTGTGTTCCAACACCTAGTGTCTTTCAGGCTCTGGCCTCAGCAAGCAACTCTTCTTTTGGTTAATTATTTTAATAATAGTCTCATCTACTCCCTTGGAAGATGATTTCCAAAAATATGTCTTTACCTGTATCATCTCATGAGGAATCTGATGTCATATACATAGAGAATACCTCCTTTTGGTTATTAAACTTACATATGGCATGAAAGAAACATTTTAGGGGTGCCTAGGTGGCTTAGTGGTTGAGTGTCTGTTTTTGACTCAGGTCATGATCCTGGGGTCCTGGGATCAAGTCCTGCAGCAGGCTCCCTCTACCTATGTCTCTGCTTCTCTCTGTGTGTCTCTCATGAATAAATAAATAAAATCTTTTAAAAAGAAAGATCCTTTTTAGGTTTAAAATGCCCCAAAGTCCTACTATTATAACACAAACTCTTATAACCAATAAACATTGGCCACCCTCCCAACTGTTTCATCAATAGAACTTTTTGTGTATGCTGTTCACCATATCTGGACACTCTCATTTGTTTTCTTCTTCCAATTAGCCTATGCATTTATTAAGACGCAGCTCCAATCCTTCTCTCCCCTTAAAATCTAGTTCATAGTCTTTTCTCCCTTCTTTCAGCAAAGGTCCTTAGTACAATCAAGTTTATGGCTTCTTATTGTTCATTATACAATAGTTCTTTTCTGTGCAACTAGATAATAAACTATTCTGAGGACTCAAGCCTAAATCCTCAGTTTTATTTCCAAAGCACAACAGCCCATTGCTAAACCTATAATAGCAATGCAATAAATACCTGGTGATTGATTGACTTTAGGATTATGATATGAGTTTGGCAGTAAGAGAGACAGTCCCTGCCTTCATGTAGCTTACAATCTAGTCTGAAAAACACGTGCTAAAATAGCAATTATTACCAATAATTATTTAACTAGAGTTGCAGTTAATACTAAAATTGTCTCCGAGATCCAATTTTTGATCACTATGTCTCTCTTCAGTGAATTCTTCTGCTCCCTTCTAGATTTCAAGCTCAGATCAGTTTAAAAAATTGTTTCACTCCTCTGACTCTAACTCTGTGGTCCTAAACTGGGATACTTTTGCCCCCAGGAGATATTTGGTTATGCCTAGAGATGTTTTTGGTTGTCATTTAGGGAGGAGAAGGGGGATATTACTGGCATCTAGTAGGTAGATGCCAGAGATACGGCTAAAGATCCTAGGCCTAGAAGGCTGCTGTGGCAAAGAATTGTCCAAGCTGAAACAACAATAATGCCAAAGGCTGAGAACTCCTGCTCAAACACTTTCTCTCTCCCAAATGCCTTCTGAGTAGTCTTCTTCTCAGCCCCCTTCCACGTGTTTCTTTTAATCCCTAGACATATACAATTATAATGACAAAGGTTTTTACAATAAGATCTCTTTTGTCTCCTACAGAAACTAATATTCATAGAATCTGTATATTACTTGTGAGAGTGGAGTATTGTCATAGAAAAATAAATGTAAGTTGCTGTCTCCTACAGAAATGAGTTTATTTTCTCACTTTTAGCTTCCCATTGAAAAGAAGTAGTGTGTCAAAGCCTACTTATTATTCTCTACCCTTAAGACATGTTTCTATGATGCATCTGACAAATTATACTCAAATTTTCTTTAGATGTAATAACTGTACTAAATAAAGATGAAATCTGTTGTAAGAATCCCCTAAATGGTAAATTTAATCATGTAACTCATTAATTCTTCACCAAAAAACGTTACATCAAAGACATATGTATTTTTAAACTTTTCATTGATAACATCTAAAACAAATAAAAAACATCAAACCACGTGTGGCATCTTTAATAACACACAACGTTATTTGAAAGCACAATGGCTTCAAATACATTGGTATTAGTAGATCTGTTCTTTTATTTCAAGAAGCACGTATTAGTTTGAATTCTATTCAAATCTTAGAATATCCTAGTCCAAAATACATGCAACTAATATAGCAAACCAAGTTTAAATACTTAAGAAATCTCTGAAAAAAGTTCTACTTTGGAATATGTGTGAATCTCTGACAAAGGGTTCATCTCTTCATCCAGCACTGTGGTCTCCTTAGTGTTCCTTGAAATTTGCAGGGAAGCTCCTGTCTTAGAGCCTTTGTACCTTGTTCTCTCTCCCTGAAAACCCACAGAGCTCATCCTCTCACCTCCTTCAAATCTTTACACATCAATTTCTCAGGGGGTTGGTGGGGGGTGTTCCCTCACCCCCTCAATACTTTCTCCATTTCCTGCACTATTTTTCTCACCTGCACTTACCTCTTTCTAACATGACAAATATTTTACTTCTTTATTGTAGTAAGTATTCAATAAATGTGTGTTGTTCATTTAGTAAATAAAAAAGGAGGGAACGATGAGGATACCAGCAACATCCATTCTGCTGAAATGGATTTAGTAAGCATGGTCTGGCTCTGGAGTAATAATGCCATATTGGCTGCTTCTAACTCCAGTTCAAATCCAAGGTGGTGTGATTATGGAACTAAGGGTCCCAACAATACCTTTCTAATTCATCAGCTTCCTCACAGTGGCAGAGATTACTCTTTTTTAGAGGGTGGTTCTCAGTTGATATTCTGAGAGCCACTCCCAGAGACCCAGCTAAAGCCAACCCTTCTTCACAATCTTCTCATTCATCTTAGATTATCCAGATGTTTCCTATTATACACAACTGAGCCCTGACAAATATTATGTCCCCATTTTACAGTAAGAAAGCTGAAAATCAGTAACATTGAATGATAGGAATAAGTCACAATCAAGTTTATATCATCCCATAAACAAAATGAACATTTCTAGACTCCTCCTTTAATGACTCAGAATACTTAAAACTTACTCAGTCCCAGAAATTCCTCCTCAGAAACATCAATTTCTGGAACTGATGAACATATATTCTTTCCAGCCCAGCCCTCTGCCTAGAATAGTTTGCACCTGCTACTGATGCCTGTTAAGACTGCTCCCAAGAGGCAAGAATATTTTGCATCTCAGTATCTGAGTGTTTTACATAATGTACCCTGTATGATATTTTTGTGGAATTTTCAATATGTGTTGTACTGGGGAACTCAAATTAAGTCACAAAAATCAGCTTGGTTTGGTTACGAAACATCCGTTGTGGGTTTACAGTGCATATTATGGATTCAAATCTTCTTGCAACTAAAAATGGCTTGTTTTCCTTTTCTGATTACTCAGTTGATGACTTGTGTGATTTGGGACAATGAAAGACGGAGAATCTAGCTGTTGCTTCCTGTCTTTTGCACATTCTGTTGAACCAGCTAAACTGTTTTTGTGTCTAGTTATTTTTTGTGGCTATGTGGAGTATGCTTTTGAAACTGAAAACATTTTTGGAGAGAAAACCATCTCAGATAAAATATCATGGGGGAAAATCCTTTCCATAATTTATATAGTGTTATACAAACAAGTCAAGGAGGGGCTACTCCTCTGAAGAAACAAACTTGGTAAGAGGGAATTCCATAATATAAAAAGCAGATGAAGTAGAAGGTATCAGAGGATGAATAAAATCAACATATTTCTTCAGGGATACTTGAAACTTAGTAACAAAAGGTTATCAAATACCATGTGTTAACTATACTGCACTTTTAACACAGTTTTTTCTATTTACTGAGTTCTTTCATAAGTTTTTAACAATTGTTCCAAGAATTTACAGAAGGGATAAACAGCCCTTCTAAGGTTGTAAAATAGATAATAAGAAATCGTCATTAGTAAAAGTTATTAAGAGATATTCTGTTTTGCCATCAAAATCAACCATAAAGTACCTATTGCTCAAATAGAAATCCGGACTCTAGCAACAAAGAGAACACCTCTAAAAAATTGCACTTTCATTTATTTAGCATAACAGTTTATTAGGTTTAAAAGAGAGGAGATAGGAGGGAGAGAATAAAATCTGTGCTACCACCAACAGAAATTATATATATATATATAAATTATATATAAATATAATTTATATATAATATATATATACACATACTATTATTTGATATAGAGAAAGAGTGTTGTGAGAAGGGGAGGAGCAGAGAGAGAGAAACTTCAAGCAGACTCCCCACTGAGCACAGAGCCTGACTCCAGGCTCAATCTCACAACCCATGAGAACATGACCTCAGCCAAAACCAAGAGTCAGACTCTTCATGACCTCAGCCAAAACCAAGAGTCAGACTCTTAACTGACTGAGCCACCCAGGCACCCCAATAGAAATTATATTTTTAAAAAAGATTTTGTATTAGTGAATTGTATCACAAAAATGCATTACAAAAGAGCTATCCTTCAGGTGCCTGGGTGGCTCAGTTGATTAAGCAGCTGCCTTAGGCTCAGGTCATGATCTTGGGGTCTTAGGATTCAGCCTCATGTGGGGCTTCCTGCTCAGTGGGGAGTCTGCTTGTCCCCTGCTCCCTCTGCCCCTCCCCCTGCCTCATGCTCCCTCTCTCTCAAATAAATAAATAAAATCTAAAAATAAAATCAAAAAAGCTATCCTAAAAATATTATATACTAAGAATAAATAAATAAATAGGATAACTCCTAGAATGTACCAGGAAGACTCAAGTCAGAGGAATTGCCTCAAGTGTGTGGGGATTGGAGAAAGACCCTGCTATGCAAAGTCAACCATGTGTAGCGTAGAAAAGGAAACCCTAGGAAGGACAAGCCTCATAGTTGGATCTGTAGAAAGGGTCTTCTATGTACATTTTTTTTAAATCATTAAATTCCACAGCCTGACACATTGCCATATACATAATGGTTCAACAAAATATTTGTCAAACAGTTTGATACCAATGAGGTCTGTTGAGTACAGATGCACATGGCAACTCCTTTATTCTTCTTATCTTAAATGATGAAGTGATACCTAGAGCAATAGATACCATGTTCCAACCATGAAGCCACAAGCCAATATTTTAAGGATGAAAGAGCAGAAAGCTGTAAAAGATATGGTGTTTAAGGCTATCAAGGAGCTTCCTCCTCCAGATGTTTTGTTATGTGAAATAATTAAATGTCTTATTCTTTATTCTTGAGACCACTGTTATTTATTACTCACAGAAAAAAAAAATGGCAAGAATATACCTTAAGGAAAAAAAAAATGTGTTCTTAATTGATGAGTACCTAAAAGGAAAAATTTATCTTTTATCCTCAAAAATAGGCCTGGTGTGGTTTCAAGTCCTCTTTGCCACAACACTCTCAGACAAAACAAAACAATCATTTGCTTGATGATATCTGCAATTCTTCAATTAATAGAACACTTTATCTCAAACATGTGATACTGACTCATACTTAATTGTATAGCACCTGCTTTTGGCATTGCCTTTGGGTCTGCTCCAAAAGAGAATTTCCTGTTTTGGGAACTTTTGGCTCACAAATTCAGATAATGCTCAACATATCTATTTTTTAACTAGTACAGGTTTCCTGGTTCAGCTATTGCTAAACTTTTGTATTCAAATTAATCACACTGCTACCATGCATTGCACAAATAACCACCTCTGAATTTTTCCCTCGTCAACCATATTTTTTTCCTGGATTCTTCTCTCAAACAGTCACAAAACTCCATTTGTGCCAGATATCAATTATATTGTCAGTCAGCTCCAAATCCACCTTTCTTTGTCTTGCTTTGTGATACAGGAGCTGGACTATGTGAACATCTTCCCTTTGGCAGCTGGTGCAATGTTAGGTTTTGTCAGCAGGGGGCATAGAAGGGACATTGGTGGAGGAAGGGGTTGCTCTTCCCTGTTCTTGTATGGGTTTTTGCTCCCACAACTCTTAAAAGCAAGCAACCAATGGGACCCCTAGAAGTATTCATGCTCCAGGGAGCTTTGCCAGCACCATTGCAAAGTTTCACTAGTACCTCAGAGGGTAGCTTCCCATTGAGTTTCCCTAACATCCCAGAATGCTGATTACCAGCTGATTTCATTGGGACCTCAAAGGGTGGTTTCCAGTCAGCGATGACTGGAGACACTGCAGCAGATTTCTCTGCCATTAAGTAGGCCACAGCCACACCCTCTCCAACAGAGTCTGGGTGTCAGTGTTGTCCTCCTTTCTTTACATTCCATAGGAACTTATCCTCAACTGTAGAGGTAGAAGCTACTCCCTATATCTGCTATTCTTGTATTCTGAGTTCTTTTTATTGCTTAGTCCTGAATCCTCTGTTATTAGTTAACTATTAACCATTTAATTCCTTAGTAGTTAATTCCATGCTATACATTTGGTATTAGTTCATTACTAAATAGTAATTCTTTGTATTAAAATGTTCCACTTAAATTACTGAGTGATTTCTATTTCCTGGTTACACCCTTCCTGACACATCTCTAGATCATTCCTAGGAATTCTGCATGGGGCATCTTTATTTTACACAAATGTCAAGAGTCTATGGACTTCCAAATAGCAGTTGTAATTTCAGACCAAATTTCCAAGCCTGGTAATCCAGTACATTATATTTAATCTATATAGATTATTTTGCAGAGGCTTGGCAATAGGAAAGACTCAAAAACAATTTCAGTTGTGGTGGTCTTCCTTAAACCCATTAACATTCATTTTAACTGTGGCCCAAGACAATATTTCAAATGTCAGTCTGAGAATTGAATTGCACATCTAAATACTTCAATATTCGGGGAAATGTTTTGGTATTAGAAATGGACTCTACTATTGCCTACAACTCAAGAATTTGATATAATTATATTTCTGCTAATAATAAGCCTATAGGAAAACTACATATTTTTAATCTATACTTTCAACACACACTATTAAATATCGGAACATTTGAGATCCTTAGGATCTGCACTATCCTTTGTAAAGAATGACCAATCATAGAGAAAATATTTGCAAATCATGTATCTGATAAGGATCTATTATCCATAGTATGTTAAGAATTCATACAACTCAACAAAAAGACAACCCAATTAAAATGGACAAAGTATTGGAATAAACATCCTTCAAAGAAGATATACAAATGGACAACAAGCACATGAAAAAATGCTTTATGTCATTAGAAAAATATAAATGAAAATCATAATGAAATAACACTTCATATCCCCTCAGATAAATTTTTAAAAATGTAACATAAAATAACTAGTAGTGGTAAGAGTATAGAGAAATTGGAACTCTGATACATTGCTGGAATCTAAAATAGTGCAGACACTGGCAAAGAGTTTTGCTGTTCCTCAATAATTACCATGTGACTTAGCAATTCCACTCCTGGGCATATACCCTAAAGAACTGAAAACAAGTGTTCAAACAAATGTTTGTGCACAAATGTTCATAGCAACATTATTCACAATAGACAAAAGGTGGCATCAATCCAAATGTTTATCAACTTATGAATGTATAAACAAAATCTGGTATATCTGGAACATAGAAAGGAGTGAGGTACACACACAACAACATGGGTGAATCTAGAAAACATTATGCTAAGTTAGAGAATCAGGCAAAAAAATGTCACATGTTGTATAATTTCTTTTATATGAAATATCCAGACTAGGAAAATCTACCGCTTAGCAGTTTCCAGGGCTGGAGGGAAGAGAATATAGGAAGTGACTGCTGAATAGGTATGAGGTTCTCTTTTGGGGTGATGAGAATACTCTAGATAGTAGTGATGGTTGTACAATATTGCAGATTCCACAGAATTGTACACTACAAAATGGTTAAAGTAGTGAATTTTATATGTATTTTACCACAATATAAGGATATATTATGGAAGGGGAGAAATTGGAGGTGGAAAATATGAACAATTCTTTCAAGGAGTTTTGTTCTAAAGGGAAACTGAGAAATGGTACAGTAGCTGGAAGGGGATGTGAAGGAAAGAGTATGTTTTTAAAATATTGGAAATCTTGCTATCATATAACAATTATCAAATAGATGCTTGTTGAATGGATGATTAGATATTTGGTTATCAGACAGACATAGAGGGTGGTAGAGCTCACCTTGGGATGAAAACATGGAGATTGCCATTGACCTGCTACATCCCTGACAGATGAAATCATGACCCACCTTTGCCTCTGATATTCATGGCCTCACTGTGCTAAAGAAATGAATGATGGCAGTAGGGAAGCAACATAAGGCATAGAAAGCCATACAGACTAACTAATGCATTGCTTAAAATATCAAGTAGATTTCTCCTTCCCATAGTGAGACAGTGGATAAAGTGTCTATGCTAACAGCAAGGTATGTGAATGAGAAATCCTATGTCCAATTGATTGTGAATTAAAAAGATGAACAACTTGTCAAATTGGATGGATTTATTTATTTATTTATTTATTTATTTATTTATATATTTATAAATGTACTTTGATAAATTCCAAATGGTCAATAGTAAATGATGGTTGAAAACATTCTCTGGATCTTTGGAAATTTGCTTATTTAAGGTTAAAATTATTCATGTCTCAATGTCATGTTTTATTTTTTTAATTTTCAGTATTTTAAACATATGCAAAGGTAAAAAGAGAATTAAAATGATCCTTTATATATACTTCACCCAAATTCAACAACTATGAACTCATAGCTAATCCTATTTTATTTATAATCCTACCCACTCCTCTTCATACTTCTTTTTTTTTTTAAGATTTTAGCTATTTATTCGAGAGAGAGAGAGAGAGGCAGAGACACAGGCAGAGGGAGAAGCAGGCTCCATGCAGGGAGCCTGACGTGGGACTCAATCCCGAGTCCCCAGGATCACGCCCTGGGCTGAAGGCAGCAGTAAACCGCTGAGCCACCCAGGCTGCCCTCCTACTTTTTGGAAATTATTTTTTAATACCTGCCAAACTTAATATCATTTAACATGTAAATATTTTAGTATGGATCTCTAAAGGATAATGATGCTCTTTAAAAATATAGGCACATGTGGAATAATAAGATGGCAGCAGAGTAGGAGGACCCTAGACTCATCCTGTCCCATGAACACAACTAAATAACTATCAAATCATCCTAAATACCCCCAGAAATTGGCCTAAGACTGACAAAACAAACTCCACAAATAAAGGGAAAGAAGAGGCCACATCAAAGAAGTAAGGAGTACTGAAGTACTGTTTATGGGAGAAATAGATCACAGGGGCTGTGGAGGAAAGGGAGCCATGGCTGCGGGCAAGAGAGAATACACAAGAAAATGCACAAGGAAGACAGTTTCCAAAGCCATCAGCATGGACATTAAGAAGAACTGAATTTCAGGGAAATCCCTGGGTGGCTCAGAGGTTTAGTGCCTGCCTTCAGCCCAGGGTGTGATCCCCGCGTCCCGGGATCGAGTCCCACATCGGGCTCCCTGCATGGAGCCTGCTTCTCCCTCTGCCCGTGTCTCTGTCCCTCTCTCTCTCTCTCTCTCTCTGCTTCTCCCTCTGCCCGTGTCTCTGTCCCTCTCTCTCTCTCTCTCTCTCTCTCTCTGTCTCTGTCTGTCTCTCATGAATAAGTAATAAAATCTTAAAAAAAAAGAACTGAATTTCATGAGCTCTTAAAACCAGTGGACATAAAGCTGAGAGTTTTAAAGGTTATTGAGCTTGGCTGGTTAGAGCCACGATGGCACTGTCTTGCTCTAGAGAGAAGGCAGGCAAACAATCCTGGGGCAGACTGTGGAAAGCATGATCTGAAGAATGCCTGGGGCACACAGTGGGGAGATTATTCACTAGCCTAGAAGCGCCTCCCTGATAGGCATCTTCACGGAGAGCCTTTCTGGAAAAGAGGACCTGTCTGGTGCATTTCCCTCCTCCCCCTATCAGCATAAACACAGAACCCCCTATAGGAATCCCCTGACACTGGCTGTCTAACTTGCTTACACCAAGCCCCACCCCTCTACACTCTGGAGGGCTGCCCTTGTTAGTCAAACTTGCCTCAGTCCCAGCGTCCCAGTTCCCTCCCCTAGAAGACTAGTACCAACACCTACCCACGCTTGTGTCTCCTGACCAGAGAATTCTAGGGGGCCTAGACTCTGACGGAGTTGGTGTCAGGTATTATTTCACAAGCAGACTAGAGCACACCTAGTAAAAGTCTCCACATTCAAGCCAAAGACCAAACACTGCCCACAGCAGGCAAGGAGAGCCTTTGCAGATGACTGTCCTAAAGGATAGAGCAGCCAAAACACAGTAGTAGAGCACATGCAGCACACTGGAGACTCTCTGAAGTGCCAGACTCTGGGCACTACATGACCTTGTCTTCATATGGGCATTACTTTCAGAAGCAGGAGACATAACTAGCTTTTCTAACACAGAGAAGAAGGCAGACACTTAGACAAAATTCCAAGATGGAGGAATTTATTCCAAATGAAGGAACAACATAAAGGCCACAGCCAGAGAACTAAGCCAAACAGATAAAAGTAACATGACTGATGGAGAATCTAAACCAATAATCAAAAGGCAACTCACCAGGCTTGAGAAAAGAATAGAAGATATCAGTAAGACCCTTACAAGAGATAGAGGAGTTAAAGAAGAATCAATCAGAGATGAAGAATGCAATAAATCAGATTGGAAAAAGGCTTGATGCAATGAATACTGGGGCTGGAAAAAGCAAAGGAATGAATTAGTGATGTGGAAAATAAAATAATGGAAAATAATGAAGCTGAACAAAATAAAGAAAGAATTATGCAACATGAGAATAAACATAGGAAACTCAGTGACTCCATCGAATGTAATAATATTCATATTATTGGAATTACAGAAAAAGAGAGAGAGAGAGAAAGGGGAAAGAAAATCAATTTCAAGAAATATTAATAGAAAGTTTCCTTAAGCCAGGGAAGGACACAGATATCCAGATTCAGGAGGCACAAAGAACTCATATCAAAATCAACAAAAGCAGGCCAACACCAAGACATGTTGTAATTAAATTTGCAAAATATAGTGATAAAAAATCTTAAAAGCTGCAAGACAAAAGAAATCCTTCACTTACAAAGGAAAACTCATAAAGTTATCTGTTCTCAACAGATACTTGGCAAGCCAGAAGGGAGTGGCATAATATATTCAGAGTGGTGAATGGTAAAAATCTGCAGCCACTCTATCCAGTAAGGCTGTCATTCAGAATAGAAAAGTTAAAAGAGTTTCCCAGGCAAACAAAAACGAAAGGAGTTTGTGGCCACTAAATCAGCCCTGCAAGAAATATTAAAGGGGACTCTTTAACTGCAAAGGAGAGACCAAAAGTGACAAAGACAAGAAAGGATTGGAGAAAATCTCCAGAAACAACAAAACAAGTATTATATGGCAATAAATACATATCTATCAATAATTACGTTGAATGGAAAGTGACTAAATGCTCCAATCAAAGGACATAGAGTGTCAAAATGGATTTTAAAAACAAGGCCAATCTCTATGCTGATGCTGCCTACAACAGACTTGTTTTAGACTTAAAGATGCCTGCAGATTGAAAGTGAGGAGGTGGAAAAACATTTAGCACACCAATGGATGTCAGAAGAAAGTCTGAGTAGCAATACTTATATTGGACAAACTAGATTTTTTTGTTCATGTGTTCTTGTGTTGTTTTTATCCTGCGGTGTGATACCAGCCTCATGGGATGATTTTAAATGTGTTCCATCTATGCCATTATTTTTAAGATTTTGATAAAGATTATCATTACTTTTTAAAATGTTTGGTAGAATTCACTACTTAAACCATGTGGTCTTGGGCTTCTCTGTGCGGGGAAATTTTTTATTCTTAATTCAACTTTCATTCTTATTATTGGTCTAAGAAAATTTCCTACTTCTTGGATTCAAGATTCATGATTCAATCTTGGAAACTTGTGCATTTTTAGAAATTATCTGGGTTTTTTCACTATCTGATTTATTAGCATATAGTTGTTTAATCTATCATACTATGTATTTGTGTGGTTACCTGTTGTATTATTTTCTCTTTCATTTCTTATTTTGGTTTTTGAGTCTTCTATTTTTTCTCTTAATGTAGTTAAAGCATTGCCAATTTTGTTTTTATTTTTGGAAAAATTTGTCATTACTTTCAATGTTATTGTTTATTCTGGTCTCTATTTTATTTATTTCTGATTTTTCTTTGTTGTTTCCTTCCTCTACTAAATTTCAGCTAAGTTCCTTCATTTTCTAGTTCCTCGTAATATTGTTTATTTGAATTTTTTTCTTAATATAAGAATTTATAGCATAAATGTTACTGTAACATTTGCTTTTGCAGATCCCATAGGTTTTGGAATATTGTGTTTTCTTTTCCTTTTGTTTTGAGACATATTTTGATTTGCCATTTGACTTCTGATTTGGCCCATTGCTTGTACAGTAGTGTGTTGTTTAATATTTACAAATTACATATTTCATGTTTACATTACAGATTGTCCAGATTTTATTGTTGATCTTAGTTTTGCACCACTGTGGTTGGAAAATGTACCTGGTATGATTCCAGTTTTCTTTAATTCATAATATTTTGTTATATCTCTTTTTATGTGATTTAAGCAGTGGATTCTTCTGTGTGTACTTGAAGAAAATGTGCATTCTATTTTTCTTGGATAGAATGTTTTATATATATCTTTTAGAACCATGTATTCTGAAGTATACTTCAAGTAAAAAATGTTCTTGTTGAAAAAAAGCAACCTTAACTGAGGTTAGTCATATCAGAGGGAAGGTGGGCAGGGGATGGATGAAATAGGTAAAGGGGATTAAGAGTATACTCCTCATGATGAGCCTTGAGTAATAATGTAGAGAGCTGTTGAATCACTAAATTATATACCTGAAGCTAAAATAACACTGTATGTTAATTATACTGGAATTAAAATGAAAAACTGTAAAATTTTTTTTTAGTTTTTTAAAAAGTAAATGGACAGAAAAATATATACCATGCAAATAATAGCCATAAGAAGAGCACAGTGGAATTAATAGCAAATAAAACAGAATTCAAGACAAAGATCATTATCAGTAATAAAGATATTTTATAATGCTAAAGGAATCTGTTTATTAGGAAGTGGTAAGAGTTATAAATATGTATAAGCCTATTAACAGAGTTTTAAAATATATTTATTAAAAATTGATAGAAATAAAGGGAGATATAGTCAATTCCATAATGATAGTTTGAGATTTTTTTAAAATTAATTATTTATTTGAGAGAGAGAGACCATGGGCAAGGTGAGAGGCAAAGGGAGGAGCAGGTTCCCTGCTGAGCAGGGAGCTCAATGGACTCCCATGGATCCTGGATCCTGGGACTCTAGGATCATGACCTGAGCCAAGGTAGAGGCTTACCTGATTGAGCCACCCAGGCACTCCTATACTTTTAGATTTTAACATGTCTTTCTTAGAAATTGATAGAACAACTAGATG
Organism: Canis lupus familiaris; assembly: GCF_011100685.1. Taxonomy (NCBI): domain Eukaryota; kingdom Metazoa; phylum Chordata; class Mammalia; order Carnivora; family Canidae; genus Canis; species Canis lupus. The sequence goes on along the minus strand of NC_049234.1, from coordinate 16,747,358 downwards.
AGGGAAAAAAATCATTAAAGACAAAGTATCAGAACATTAAAAATAATAAAATAAAAATTTAAAATATAACCATGATACCATTTCACACCTAAAATAATTCTTTGCTATCATCCTTTTTAAAAGATTCTTTCTTTCTTTCTTCTTTCTTTCTTTCTTTCTTTCTTTCTTTCTTTCTTTCTTTCTTTCTTTCTTTCTTTCTTTCTTTTCTTTCTTTCTTTCTTTCTTTTTAAAGATTTTATTATTTATTCATGAGACACAGAAAGAGAGAGGCAGAGACACAGGCAGGGGGAGAAGCAGGCTCATTACAGATGAGAAAACGGAGTCTCAGAGAAGTTGAGCAACTTGTTGAAAGTCACACAGCTACTAAATGGAAGAGCCATGATATCAACCCAGGCCTACCTGGTTCCAAAGCCTGTTCTGTGAAAAATCCTTGCTTCTTGATGTGGTCCACATACCAGCAGCCTCAGAATTACTTGGAACCTTCCCCCCAAAAAGCATGCAAACAAAAGTGGAGTTTTGGACCCCACCCCAAACTGTCAAATGCAAACCAGCAATTTCACAAGTTCCCAAGTGACAAGCCTATTAGTTGGACAAGCATCACTTTCTGCCATTCTTCATTGAATATATCTGACCTTACTGATAATAAATTATAAATAAATAAATAAATTATAAATGAATAAATAATAAATTGCCTTTGGGGCTCCTGCATGGCTCAGCGGTTAAGTGTCTGCTTTGGTTCAGGTCGTGATCCCGGGGTCCTGATTTCCGGTCCCACGTCCGGCTCCACACAGGGAGCCTGCTTCTGCCTTTGCCTATATCTCTGTCTCTCTCTCTCTCTGTGTCTCTCATGAATAAATAAAATCTTTTTTAAAAAAAAGTTTGCCTTTAGTCTTAGGGAAAGAATTTCAGTCTGTTATTTTTCAATTAATTCCCACATAAGATTAGCGGATAGGGAAATAATTTCCAAATTTCCAAATAATTTCCAAATGGACACTGCATTACTTCAGGTCTGATTCTTTTCCCCTGACATATTAACTTTTTGCCTCCAACAAGTTAAAGCAAAGCACATTAACTGAGCTGAGCCCACGGAGGTCATGGAACTGTACATGATGCCCATTCACTTGGAGTCAGCCCTTGGCTCAGCTTAGCCACAAGCTGTGTCTCTGAAGCACGTACTGTTAGAGTTTCCTTTATCTCTGCGCCCCTGTCTCATAACACAGCAGCTTCTACCTTCCCTCACACCTCTTCCAACAAGTCACCCTCCCCTTCTTTGTAGGAAAAGTACCATATTTACTGTATGACTTCCTGATTAATGGTAATTTAACATGTCTGTTTTAAGTTTGCAAGGATTTTTCATCAAGGTGTTACCATATTTGTCGTATAGGATTTAAGAGATCTACCCAACCTCATTTTCTTCCAAATTGCCCTACTCTTTTTAGTAAGCCATTCTGAAAGGAACAAAATATATCGTGTTACAACAACAAAAATGCCTGCATTCTGCAATGACCAGAGGGGTTCAGAGGAAACACTATCCATCTGCTTTGGGATAAACACCCACTATTCTCAAAGGTGCAGCAGAATGCACAGAAGAAGAGATGATGGGCTTGAAAACAGAAGAAATGCATCAAAATAGTCACAAAACCTCCCAGTTAAAGAGTTTAAACTGCTCTCAGCATTGAGATGCAGTTAGCATGATGACATTTTCTGAGAGAAGTCTAAGTAATTAGCATAGAGACCCTGACCCAGCTTCTGCTTCAGCAGCATTTCCTGGTCTCAACCTCAGTCCTTGACAAACTGACAGTCCCACCTGGCCCACACACCTGCAGCATCCCTGGGCCTGCACTGGGCCCTTGTGATTCTTCTTTGCTGACACCTCTCTGCCTAAGCAGACCTTTAGTCCACCTGGAGAGATATTTACAGCTCCTCTCCAGAGCACTGACTCAAGCCCACATGCCCAGAGCTGAGCATGTGACTCTGAATGGGATCTACCATTTCTTTTTTAAAGATTTTATTTATTCATGAGAGAGAGACACACACAGAGAGAGAGAAAGAGAAACAGAGAGACAGAAAGAGGCAGAGACACAGGCAGAGGGAGAAGCAGGCTCCATGCAGGGAGCCCGACAGGGGACTGGATCCCAGGATCACGCCCTGGGCCAAAGGCGGCGCTAAACTGCTGAGCCACCCAGGGATCCCCAGGATCTACCATTTCAATGGCTTATAAAACCCTTTCTTATACTCCATTACCAGTCATTTACTTAATATTTAAGCATATTGAAAATTGATACTTCAATGTTTTGTCCTTAATATATTTCTTACATAACTTTTTTGTCTGATTATAACATTTTTGACTAGGATTGTTGTCCTTAAAGTGAATTTCCTTTCTGATCAAAATATTACAGTCTCTTTTAGAGATAAAAAGGATATTGTTGGCAAGAAAAGCCAGAATCTACAATTGTTTTTTCAGTTGCTTTCTGTCCATTTCTCTGCCTAATTCCAAATCTTAAAGAGATTATTCACTCTTTCTGGATTTTCTGTAAAGAGGTTTAGAATTCTTATGCAACAAATATTTTATACTTTGATTTTTCTTTATTTAAATAAAAATTTTTAAAATTTTGGTGCAAAGAAATAAAAAAAACAAAATTTTGGTGCAAAATGTTCAATATTCATCCATTACTAACATTGAAATACTCCTGAAAATCTTATCCATTTGCCTTATTTCTCTCTTAATGTAATGCCTCCTACTTTATATATATATATACCCACACACAAATAATATATAATTAATTCTGCTTTTAAAATTTGGCAATTCAGAGGAACAGGTCTACAAAATTGTATGTAAATCTTAAATAGCTCTCTACTATCAGTTGGTCATCTTTCTCTGTAACAGTTTTTATTTCACCTTAAGTCTCAGTTGTGTATATATGCCTTTGTGAACTAAGAAAGAACACACCTGCTTTCATAAATATACTCAGGATGGTGGCAGCATCCAGTTCTTCAGTGATTGTCCCACATCACACACATTATCAACTAAGTAATCAGAGAAGAAAAGCCAACCATTTTCAACTAAAGGAAGATTGAAGCTGTAATTTAAATCAGTTCTGGGGATCCCTGGGTGGCTCAGTGGTTTAGCGTCTGCCATTGGCTCAGGATGTGATCCTGGAGTCCCGGGATCAAGTCTGACATCGGCCGCCCTGCATGGAGCCTGCTTCTCCCTCTGCCTGTCTCTCTCTCTCTCTCTCTCTCTGTCTCTCATGAATAAATAAAATCTTTAAAAATAAATAAATAAATCAGTCCTGCCGTGGTTTCAGTCAAAAAAATTCACTATTATTAAAATTAACATATGCAGATTAATCAAATAAGTTTTTCCAGGCAAAGGAGATGTTGACTGCAGCTAACTTCTGTGACAAGAAAAGCTAACTTGACATTTTAGTACAAGGAGATGAATGAATATGTTGATAGGATTAGACTTTGAGCCAGAACAGAACATATACCTTGTTTAGAAGAATCAAATCCAGCAGATTTAGGAGACTACGGCTGTATGTGAAGAAACTATATAAAAATCCACAAAAGGGAAGGTGGGCTTGGGTGGAGATCTAATGGATAAGAATAAAAATAGTTCAAGAGAAAAGAAGTGATAGTACCTTGGAAATTCAGTACTGGAGGGAGAGAGGGAGGGGAAGGAGACAGAGAACAAAAGGGGAGACAGAGAGACATTTTCAAATAAGGATTACAAAATGGGCATAGAACAAGTATAGTTAAGCGGGACATTTAGAGTATCCAGGTATTTTCAACGTTCTTAAAAGTTGAATATCTGATAAATATTTGCCATACCTTGCTGGCTATTTCATTTCTCAGAAAGTAGAAGGAACAAGAATAGTAGCCACAATTTACTGAGTAATTATAGTTCCAAGCATTAGGCTGAGTATTTTGTATATATGATCTCATTTAATTCTTTCAAAAATCATGGAAATTACTATCCCCATACAGGCAGTAACTGGCAGGCCATTTTGTAAAGCCCTGAAATTTTGAGTGAGGAGGGAATCTATTTTACAATAATCGCATTACCCTAAATAATACCGAGGATCAGGGAAGACTCACTTGAGGAAATGACTGTGGAACTAAGATGTGGAAGATTAAGAATTAGACCAAGGGAGGCAATGGAAATGCAAGACTGTACTAAGCACAGGGAACATCCAGTACCAAAATCTTGAGGCAAGAGTGCTCATAGTGCATTTGATGACTTAAAAAGTGGAGTGACTGGAGTAGGGTGAGAAAGAGCAGGCAACAGAAGCAGCTGGAACAGGAGGCAGAGGCTACATCAGGTATTCTGGGTAATAGCCTAAAAGCTATGGAAGAGTTTTTAGAAGACGAAGGGAGTGATCAGACACGTCTTTTGCAAAGGTTCTTTAGGCTGCATTGCAGGGAATTGATGAACTGAAGGAAGACAAGAGTGAAAGTAGAGAGACCAGTTAAGACGGCCACTGGGAATACATACTTGATGGTGGGATAGACAGCAAACAAACACAACAAAACTAACCTTCATATAACCTTCCTCCATCTAGTCGGCCTCAGTGTATGGCTCCCCAGTCCAGTCTATCTAATCCTTGCAAGGAAGTCCCAAACCAGAGGAATCATCTTTGCAACTCCCTCTACCACAAACTCGTAAGGAATCTCTATTGGCTTTATTTCCTTAAAAAAAAAAAAAAAAAAAACCACAAACGAGCACAAATTACACCTGGACATTTACTCTAGTCCTCTCCAATATGCCCGGATGGTCTTTCTAAAATGCAGGAGTCTCCCTTAGTGTCCAGACACATGACTTTCTTTTTCCTCCTCTATCCCTATCTTGATCTCTGCTGCCATGGGACTTTTGCACAGGCTGTTCTCTCTTCTTGGGCCTCCACCTCTATATCCCAGCTCCACACTCCCAACCTCCCCACTTTTGGGTCTCCTGCATTTGGCTTTATAATTGTTGGCACAAGTATTTCTAAAAATTCCGCTACACTGAAGGCTTCACGGAGGCAGGTGCTATGCCCTTCACATTCATCATTACGCCCCAGACCCTAGTTATCCCAATATGTGGTTCGGAGAAGACCATCTATAAATACACGTTGACTCAACGAACCCCTAGATTTTATGGAGCTTGTTTACGGCTTTTGTGTGACCTTCGTCGCTACGGAACCATTCAAATGAATTTCCGTGCCAAGGCAAACAAGACTGCACGACAGCAGCTCCCCCTGAAACCAGCGCAAGAATAAAGGTAAGGCGCCAGATGTGCACTGCGCATGCGCCGTCTGCCAGGTCCGCAAGGCTCCGGGACCCTCCGGCCAGAGGATCACCTTTGCGCTTGCTCATTCCCGGGCTGCACAGCCAGGGGGCGGGGCCTACAGGAAAGGAAATGGTCACTGCGCCTGCGCCGCTCCTGCTAGGGCTTGGGCTGGCTGCGCAGGCGCATAGGTCCCATTTTGACCGTAAACATCCTGCCGATTTGAACCGAGGATTTGGGCGGCAGGAAGAGCCGCGGCGTAACGGCAGCCATCTTGTTTGTTTGAGTGAATCGGAAAGGAGGCGGTGGCTGCGGCGGCGGCGGCGGGAGCTGCGCCGAAGCTACACCTCACAGGGGCTCCCCCCTTTCCCCGCCCCCTCCCCCGACCCTTTTCCCCTCCCCAGGCCGCCCAGCCCGCCCTGCACCCGGCGGAGAGCAAGGTAAGCTGCTCGGCCGGCCCCTCTTACCCTCCGGCTCCCTCCCCCTACCCCTTCCCTGCCGTCCGGCCGCCCGGGAGCGGGACCCGGGGGCGGGGGGCGGGGGCGGGCGGGGGAGAGAGCCCCGGCCGCGCCCCGGGACGGTGGCCGCGCTGCCACCCTGCGGGCCCCGGAGCGGCGGCGCCGCCCGCCCAGGCCGCTTGCCCCGGGCCCGCCCTCGGCCGGGACCCGCGCAGCCCGGGCCCGCAGCATCGCTGGGTCGGCGGCAGATGGCCCCGGTCGGTTCCGGGGCGGCAAAGCCGTTACTCCGCCAGCCCCGGGGGAGCCGCGTCTCGGGAAACTGGGCGGCGGAGGGAGAGGCGGAGGTTTGAACGAGCCCGCTCTGGGGCTGGGCCGCCTACTCGGGTAAAAATGGCTGTCGGGGGAGCCGCGGGGCGGGAGGCGGCGGCGGCGGCGGCGGCGGGCGCGGGGCAGCGCGGGGACAGCTCGGGGGCAGCTCGGGGGGCCGCCGGCGTGCGGGCCTCGCTGCTGGCGGGCGCTCGGGCCGCGGCGGGCGGCAGGCCCCTCTCCCGGCGCCGCTGCTGCCTCTCCTCCCCCCCCCCCCCCCCCCCCCCTTTTTTTTTAAAGGAAAAATTTTACGTTGGGAATATTGCATATTGGACAGACCTATAGAAAACCGACCGACCAAGGGAAGTTGCTTCTGATTCTAAGGGAATTAGCATAATTGGTCCTCCCGTCCCGCCCCCCCTCTTCTCCCGGCTTTTCTAATGATTAGGGATATTGGGTGTTTGGATGCTGGTACAGAGACGCTTTCGGGAGGCGTGTGTTGCTGACAAATGCTTGATGTCTCTTTCTCGGGGAGGAGGGCTTCGCGAACGGTCCGCTGCGGCCGAGCGTCGCCCCACCAGGCGCCGTCGGCGGTGCTGCCGGACCTAGCGGCCTCCTTCGGCTTTGAAAGGAGGCGGCGCTGGAGGGTTCGCCTGCCCCCCCCCCCACCCCCCCCGCCGCCCCGATTTGTCAGGCTGTCTTCAGCGTCCAAAAAAAACGCGCCCCGTGTTTTTGAGGGTTTTTTGGTAAAGGCCCGTGTTTATCGGCTCTCTTGTGCAATCGAAAGTTATAATATTCGCCCTCATAATGCTGTTTAGAATCATCACTGAATTCCAGGGAGGGGAGAAAAATTGTTATTTTCATAAAATGAATGTAAATGCCAGGGAGCTATGGGAGTCTGCAGAATCTTGCAGATGGGTTGGAGAGGCTTTCCTAAGTTGTAGAGTCGTTAATTTTTTTTTTTTTTTAACGTTGGAGACGACTCATGGTTTTTAAAAAGACACTGATGAGGACATACACCATATCCAGTGATGACATTATGTAGCAGTTCGTAAACGGTCGAGGTGACAGCGGTGCGTAACTAATGGACGGAATGCTTTTCGTACAGTTAGGAGGATTCCATTGGTAGAGCGTATCCTAATTTACCGTGTTTGCTATTTATAAAGGCAACACCCGCTCTAGAATGGTTTACCACTTGAAGTGTGGTATATGTTTAAAGTATTCTTAAAGTTGATGGTTTCTTTCCTGATGAATTTCCATTCATTGAGACACGTATTCTGAGAACTTGTATCTTTTACAGTTTTGCGCAGAAGGGAGATTTCTAATATTTGAGAAATAAAGGTTCTGTTTGTTTAAACGTGACGTCAGGTGATTAGAGCATAATCGTAACTGGCTTGTGTGTATGCTCTGCTGTGAGATTTATTTCAAAGTTGCTGTTTACTTATAACTACAATGGGATTGTGTCAGTTTGCTGTTCCTCGTTCTGGTAATCCTGTTTGGTAAATATCCTCATTTTACAGGTGTGAAACCCAAGACTCAAATAATAAGTAACTTGTAGCCATTACAGAACAGCTAAGGAAGGAGCTGAATTTGAATCTCGGACCCCTGACCCTAAAACTCTTGTTCAAAGAATGTTAGTACCAAAAGGGTGGGGAGGGTGTGCAGGGTTGGAAATAACTTCTGTTCCTGCGACACTCTCCCAAGCCCCCAGAGATAGTTACTTTCTTACCTGAGTTAGGTATATTTTCCAAGGTCAGTAAATCGCTGAATTTCAACCTTTAGGTGCTTATAGTTTGTGAGAATGAACCACACAGAGTAAGCGCTCAAGTTGCTAGTTAATAGCAAAGCAGGATTGTGTCTTGACTTCCAATATAATAGTATTTACTTTGAATAGGTGATATATGTGTGTGTTCCAAGTTAAAGTCAAACAGTACAAAAAGGTAGATCTCACTTTCCCAGCAGACCCACTTCCAAAGGTCAGTGTCTCATTTTCATTTGTACACCAGAGATATTTTATGCAAATGCATTGAGTATATAGTATAGAAAGAGCCCTCTTTTTTTTTTTAATACATATATATATATGTCATTGTTTAAGGCCGCATGGGATTCTTTTATACGTATTTTGTTAAAAGTCACCAATTAGCAACCAGGTAGGGTTGTTTCTAATATTTTGTCATTAGAATTCATGCTGACAGGGCAACACGGTGTTGCAGTTAGAGGTGTGGGCTCTGAAATTCAAGTTCCCACTTGGATTAAATGCTAGTGAACTTTAGCACATTGTCCTCTCCTTTTCTCTGTTTTCCCATCTGTAAAATGGGCCAGCACTTTTCAGACAACTGTCCTGAAGAGGATGGACACAACATTCTTAGAGCTTAGTGAGGTTTTTAAGATTTTTGTTTTTATTAATATTATACATCTCCAAGTATATATGGCATTATTATTGGAAGTGCAGTTTCTGGTTTAAAAGTATGATTGTTTGAGATTTTCATAAGGTGTTGGCAGATTGCCCTTCAAAGAGGTCATACCAATTTACATACAACCATTGTCCTACCCAGCTTTCTAACAGATGAGTGAAATGTAATAACTAATGTTGTAAACACATTTACCTTTGGCTTTTGTTGAAAGATCATAAAGAAATTGCTGTTTTTTGCATTCCTAAATATGTTCTAAAATATTGATCTTTCTGCCATTTCACTTTAGACTAAAATTACTTTTTAGGATATGTTGGAAAAAGTTTGCTGCTTTAGAAAAAAAAATGAGAAATCATGAAATTGCTAAACTATGCTCTGGGACCAAATGCTGGCTTTATGCTAAGATGTTTTGCAAAGAATTAGCAGCTTTAGAATCTTCCAAATCTACAGAGATTAATCAGCCTTTTTTTTTTTTTAAGATTGGCTAAAGTATAGTAATACTAAGAAAAAAAACTGTCTAAAAGCAATGATTATACTTTCTCCTTATTTAGATATAAGCCAGTAGTTGATCCACCACTGTGCTTCAGGCTTCCTTTAGTTATTAGGGTGATTTCCTCTTGCTAATTGTTTCCCAGAATAATTTTAGCACCACTCTGCTTTAGTTACCCCATCCCATGCCAAGAAAGCATCTATTTAGGAATCTGCCTCCGCATAGCTGGGATATTTTAGGCATGGTACTCTGACTAGGAGCTTAAGTCCAGGCCATGAGCTACTGACACCTGTTGAAAAGCACCAGTTTTAATTTCTAAAATCTCCAGAATATTTTACATGTGCCAATTATGAGATCACTTTGTGTATCTCTCTTTTTTTTTTTTTTTTTTTAAGGATTTTCTTTCTTTATTTGACAGAGAGCACAAACTGAGGGAGCAGAGGGGGGGAGAAATGGGCTCCCCACTTAGCAAGGTGCCCAAGGTAATGAGGGGCTCCATCCCAAGACCCAAGATCCAGAGCTGCAGGGAGACACTTAACCGACTGAGCCACCTAAGTGGCTCATTTCTTTTATTTAAGAAGCACATTTCTTTATTCATTAAGCACCTATTTAGTAGTTGTCAAGGGATAGGCAGTATTCTAAGCTAAATATTAAGGAGATTTTTATTTGGAACACAACTGTCTTCTGCCGTGAAATTTGGGACTTCTTGTGTATGACAGTGACTGCATTTCTAACCACACACTGCCATATTGGCTTTCTACAAAATCCTGTAGACTTTATAGTGCTGTAGATGTGTTTTAATTTTCACACTAACACTTGAGCTTAAAGTAAAAGTACTGTTTTGCAACATAGACTCTTGGAATATGGGAAGCATATTTTGAACTATAAAATACTGCTGAGCAGGTTATAAGATAAGCTGGAGGTGTTATTATTTAATTCTTATACTTTAGAGTGTTTGACCTAAATTCCTCTAGTTTCATATTCCTAAGTTCTTTTCTTCACTTTACATTTGAGAGAAAATTCACAACATTGTGCATTTGATGAGGCCATTTTTTTTTTTTGAGACAATTTTCCTAGTGTATATTAATGATCCTCCTGGAATGTCTGGTTCAGCAAATGAGAATTTCAGGACCTTTTGCCATTAAGTGATGGAAAATGGAGAGGAGACAAATCTGACTGAATTTTGCACCACCCCCCTGTATCCTTTCAAACATTTTTGACAGGCATGAAATCTCTTGTCTGTAATATGTTTAATATATTCTGTACATCACTGGAAAGAATGGGCACAGTTTTTATTTCAAAGTACAGTAAGCAAAATTCTCATTTTAAAATTTACAGTCTCTTTTTAATTTACAAACATGAAAATTAGAGTTAACTTTGGGGTTTTTTTTTTTTAAGCTAGTTCAAAAGAAATTTTATATTCCTACTAGCAGTTTGTAAGAGAGAAAGCTTCTGTATATCCTCCTGGACTTCGGTGTTGCCATTATTTTTTATTTTAGGTCCTGCAATAGATGTGCAGTGATCTCTCATGGGTCTAAATTTTTTTTTTAAATTTTTATTTATTTGTGATAGTCACAGAGAGAGAGAATGAGGCAGAGACACAGGCAGAGGGAGAAGCAGGCTCCATGCACCGGGAGCCTGACGTGGGATTCGATCCTGGGTCTCCAGGATCGCGCCCTGGGCCAAAGGCAGGCGCCAAACCGCTGCGCCACCCAGGGATCCCAATTTTTTTTAAATTTTTTTTAAATTCTCATGGGTCTAAATTTGCTCTTAATGACTGGTGATGGTGAGCATCTTCTCATTCTTATTTGCCTTTGGTATGTCCTTTTCTTTGAAATTTTTCTGCATTTCTTTTGCCCATTTTCTAATTAGATTTTTTTTTTCTTGAGTTTTTAGAGTTTTTTATTCTGGACCCAGGTCAGATATTTCATTTTCAATTTTTTTTTCCTATTTTGTGATGTATTTTTACATTCTCACTGAGCTCTTTAATAGAACACAATTTCTTAATTTGATAAAGGCCAATTTATTGGGTTTTTTTTTTTTTTTTTTGCTTTATGGGACAGGTTTTGTGTTCTGTCTAAAAACTCTTACTAAGCTTTAGGTACCAAAGGGTTTTTTGTCTGTTTTTTTCTAAAACTTTTATACTTTTACATTTAAGTCTGTAATTTAAAAAAGAAAGTTTGGGATTTATTTATTTATTTATTTTGAACTACTTTTATATAATGTGTGAGGTTTGAATCAAGGTTCCCCCCCTCTCCCCTCCCCCCGTGGATGTTATCCACTCAGCCAAGCACTTTTTTTTTTTTTTTTTTCCCCCCATAAACAGAGACAGAGGCAGAGACATAGGCAGAGGGAGAGGCAGGCTTGCTATAGGGAGCCTGATGTGAGAGACTCGATCCCAGGATCATGGGATTACCACCTGAGCCAAAGGCAGACAGATGCTCAACCACTGAGCCACCCAGGTGCCCCACCCAAGCACCATTTGTTTAAAAGACTATCTTTTCCTCTTTGTCAAGCTGCTTCATCTTTGTGAAAAATCAGTTGGACTTATTTATGTAGATTTCTGGGTTCTCTGTCCTGTTTTATTGATCTCTGTGTTTTTCTCTCTGCCAAACAATGTTGACTTTTGTAACTATGTAAATCTTGAAATTAGTTAGACAAGTTCATCCCTCTGTGATTTTTTAAAAAGAAATAGTTTTAGCTATTCTCATTCCTTTGCCTTTCCATATAAATTTTATGAAATTGTCAGTGGCTATAAAGAAAACTCACTAGGATTTTGATAGATGTAATGTTAAAGTTTCTTTTAAAACTAAACATACACTTACTGTGCTACCCAGCAGTCATACGTCAGGACATTTGTCCCAGAGAAATGAAAACTTCACCTAAGTCTGCATACATAGATATTTATAGCTGCTTTATTTTAGATAACCTCCAACTGGAAACAACCAAATATCCTTCAGTAGGTGATTGACAAAGCAAATAGTGGGATATCCATTTCATGCAGTGCTACTCAGTGATAAAAAGGAACATATATACTGTTAATAAATGCAACGACTTGGGTGGATCTCAAAGAGTGTCAGCAGAATCCAAAAGGTCATATGCTGTGTGATTCCATTTATATAATGTTCTCAAAGTGACAAAATTATATGAAGAACAGAGTGGTGGTTGGGGCTTAAGAATGGTAGAGAGGAAGGAATGGGTGTGACAAAAAGGATAGGAAAGGAGGGAGAGTTTTGTGTTAATGAACTAATTTTGCATTTTATTCTCACAGTGGAGGTTACATAAATCTGCACATGTGATAAAATGACAGAATTATACATACACATTGCACCATTGTCACTGCCCTGGTTTGGCACTATATATGTAAAATGTCATCATGGGGCAAACTGGTTAAAGAGTAAATGGGACCTCTCTGTACTATTTCTGGGACTCCTGTGAATCTATAATTATTTCCAGATCAAAGATGTTTTAAAAATGTTTGAGTACTTTTCATGTGCTACTGGTGTTCCTTAGTTTATTTCTGTAAAAACGTTACATCTTATTCCAGTGATGGGGCATCTTAGAAAGAAATTTATCTGGCAAAATAGACTTTTTAAGTCTTCTGTGAAAGAGGGAAGATAAGGGAACTATCAACACAAGAAATCTAGGAAACATGCACAGTTAGTATACTCTCCAAGCTGGAGTTTTTAGGCTGCCTTTTATTCTTCTTCTTCTTCTTCTTCTTATTATTATTATTATATGTATTAATACATAGCTTGCTGAAAGAAAAATATGAATAACCCCTGCTTTTCTACTAAGACTAATTCAGTCGTAAGATAAGTGTTACACTATCATTTTTCTGAATTTAGTGTTTTAGTTATAACTGGGCATGTGCTTTTAACTTCCTGAGTTGGTAAAACCATATACATAATAGTTTTTAAGCCTCAGCTTTTCTAAACTACTCACCTGTAAAATGGGACCAACCCACCTGCTTATCTTTATTTGGTACCTACAGTATGAAATATTTATTATATCACAGTGCTTGTTATGAGGTAGCAGTTATTATATCAATCTAGTGGAGTATCAATTATTAATGAGGTTCTAAAAATAGAAATTTGGGTATTGATTAATATCTGTGCCTGAATGTTTTTTCTTCTTGGACATACTTTTCTTGCCATAAAGAATATATTTATGTAGCTTTTGGACAGAGGCAGACTCCACAGTCAGTAATCAGGACAGGATGAAATATGCACATTTGATAGAACTTCAAAATGAACAAGAGTTTCTTTGGTGACAACTTAAAAAAAAAAAACTGGTACTTTTGTTTGGAGTATGAAAGTGATTTGACTCTTTTGTTCCTTTCCCCCTTCAGCTCTTAATTTTTTTGGGTTCTTGCCCTCTCAAAACTAAGCAATAGGTGGTTTTTTGTTTTTGTTTTTGTTTTTTAAGATTGTATTTATTTGTTCATGAGAGAGAGAGAGAGAGGCAGAGACACAGGCAGAAGGAGAAGCAGGCTCCATGCCGGGAGCCTGACGCAGGACTCGATCCCGGGACCCCAGGATCACACCCTGGGCCAAAGGCAGGTGCTGAACTGCTGAGCCACCCAGGGATCCCCAATAGGTGGTTTTTTTAAATGAGTATTGTACCTAACTCAAACCTTTCATAGTTCTCATATTAAAAAGAATTGGAAACTATTTTATTTTCAGATTTCTTATATGTATTGATAAGTCTTTGTTTTCATATGGTGTTTATATTAACTTTTTTTCCTTTTCAGTTTTCCTCCTGTTTCATAATCAGCCGGAACAATGTTCTACGCACATTTTGTCCTCAGTAAGAGAGGGCCTCTGGCCAAAATTTGGCTAGCGGCCCACTGGGATAAGAAGCTAACCAAAGCCCATGTGTTTGAGTGTAATTTAGAGAGCAGTGTGGAGAGTATCATCTCACCAAAGGTATGATTGATGTTGATATTTTTATTCACCTTGTCAATTGTTTATTGATATGTAAGATAGATTTCTGTGAAACACCTTTTTAGGTTGGCATCTCTGTATATTGGAGGCAAAGAAATGTTTATAGTATTCCCTTTAAAAAGTTCTCCGAGTGCACAGATATTTTCTTTGCCTATTTCCATGGTAGATAAATATGACGTCAAGCAGTACCCAAATATTTTATATTTTTCTTTCTAGATGTTTTTGTACTTAAATATGTATATAGATGTTACTAATTTGAGAATTTACAAAATAATCAAAAAGACCATCCATTAATTAGGAAATGTTACAGGGATCAGATCTAATTATCTTACCCACAGTGTCCATAACACTTGTTCCTCCTCAGCTCTATGGGCCTACTTGCTGTTTCTTGATATCCAGCTTCTTCCTGTCTCAAAACTTATACTTGCTATGTTCTTTCCTAAATAGTTAATTACTCTGTTTTCCACTAGAATGGAAGCCTCATGAATATCCTTACCTTACCTACTTTGTTGACTGATCTGTGCTGAGAGGATCTTTTATTGACATCCTCCAGAACTGTTCTGTGAAGCAGTGGTTTTCACCCTTGAATTTCACAAATAGTGTAACTGGAAATAATCCAGTGTTTTTTTTGTTGCCAAGAAAGTACTTTTAGAACATGCAGACACAATTAAATCTATTGACATCATTAGCACTTCATTTAAAAACAGATATATTGACTTCAAAAAATATATACAGACTGATCTCAGAGGAAAAGTCCTTAAATACGATTTTTATGTATACATGCATATCGTGCCTATTTTAAAGGTCTTTTCCTGGACCTTGTATTAACATATACATGCGTCCATTGTCCTATTGAGAAAACATTCCAGATCACAGCTGTCTGGACCAGCGTTGGGAGCTACTCTTAGAACTGGCAGTTTGGATGGTGCTGGCTGCCATAACATGTTAAATAAGAGTAGTTCTTTATTGCTGAAAGAGCAGGAGGATCTCAAAGGAATAAAGCTGGGATATAGAAAAGACTTATTTAGAAAAATAGTGTGGGAAAAGAAGTTACAGGTGAAAACGTGAAAATTTGTATTTGTAATTAGCTAATTATAAAGCTTCCATCTGTCTATGGAATTTAGGCTGGTTTTAGAACTATAGTAGGTGGAGTTTATTGCTATAAAGGACATTTCTGTCATGTTATATCTCAGACAATATTAAAATGAAAACTTTACAAGCAGAAAAATAGGTGATCTTTAGTCTTACCATGTAGAGAAACCTTTTAGTGTTTTGGTATGCCTTCTAAAATGTGCGCATGTTCTTTACACAGTTTTTCACCTTACTGTATGTATACACAGCTTTATTACATGTTTTGTAACATAGGCTGCATTCAGAAAAAGCTCTGTTCATAGCTTTATCATTTTTAATGTTGCATTATACACTGTTACAGCCTCTTATCCACAGAATTTAAATACAAAAAAATGGGAACAGACTTGACAGAAATTGAAGTGAAGCCACTTGTGTATTCATATATTCAGTGTAGAATCCCTAACATGTAGGATTATTGGAAAGTGCTCTAAATAGATGTTGCTGGGAATATCTTTATATGTATCTCATGCTCTGCATTATCTTTATGATCAAAAAAACCTCTGAATTCCAAAACATATTTGGCCCCTAGGATTTAAGTTAAAGGATTATGGACCTCTAATTCATTGTTGTGATTGTACATGATTTATTTTACCAGTCTCTTTTTTGGGTAGTCTATATTTTTTCCTAATTTCTTGAATTTTAATTCCTCTGGTCTTGTACAGTGCAACCATTAAATTATCCAAAGATTTCTCTAGGTAGTAGGACTACAGGTTTATTTTCCTCTTTCATTTTTTTTTAAACTATTGAATAAACAAACACTGCTTGCAAAATCTTTTGTTCACATCTGTGTCTTTTTTTTTTTTTTTGACTCCAAGTTAATTTTTATGTGATGTTAGAATATGTCAAAACCAGTATTACATAGAGAAGCTTCGTGTTCAGTGGTCTTTTGTTCATATCTGTAAGTTTTTCCTTAATGTTAATGTTTAGGAATATAATTGTTGGGCCAGGTGTGATAATAGAGATTTCTGATATGCATTATAATTTGGCTCTGTGGGGAGATAGTGCCAGTTTGCTCTGCTGGTTGAATTGTATGAGAATATGATATTTTCTACTTTTTATAGATAGGCTTACTGAGTTAAATGAATGGAAAGAAGTTGAGCTCTTTTTTTGAAATTAGTATGTGTGACTAATCTTTAACACCCATTAATATTGAGGGTGATTTGGCTTAAAAGGATGACAAATTTTTTAATAGTATGTACAGAGTACTTCGTACTCTGTTAGGGGTGCTATAAAAGAGTACAAGACAATCTTATATATGAAGGTGTCTACCAGTAGCCACAAAGCAAGGCATATGGTTCAGGAATAATATCAAAAACTGTGACGAATGTGTGAGAGAGAGAATAACTTAACCATTTCTATGTAGGTTATTTGATTGATCCTGTTTTATTTTGATAGACTATAAAGATATTTCCACAGAGTAAACTGACCTGAATATTTCTAAGGTTTGCTCTTGCTGTGTGGTTCTCATTAGGGATGAATGTTGGGTTAGTTGTTTAGAACAAGTGTCAGACATATAGCTCAGTTGCAACTCTGTGCCTTCTGCCCCTCCTAACCCCAACCCTCTGTTGGAACAGCCATAGGTAACCTCTGTAGAGTTTTCTCTGGATATATTATAACCTGTGTTCCTTACAACACCGACACTCATAACACACTAGATCCCATATAAGCGTTGATTGAGATCTACCTTGAAAAAAAAAACAGGATGAGGGAGTATATTTTGTTGTGAAGAAAGATGATTATCCTTGATCAGTTAGTTTGCCTTCCAGTCAGCTGATAAAACTAAGTGAAAAATGGCTTAATGGAAAATTAACAGTCTTACTTAACCAGAAGTTTAGAAAAAAGGAAGATTTAGGATTAGTTGAGCAGTTCGATGGTGTCATTCATCTAAGGACTCACTGTTTTTTTTGTTTTTGTTTTTTAAGATTTAATTATTTTTAGAGAGAGGGTGGGGGTAGAGGAAGAGGGAAAGAGAGTCCTAAGCCAGCTTTGCACTGAGCATGGAGCCTTCCCACAGGGCTTGATCTCACAGCCCTGGGATCATGATCTGAGCTGAAACCAAGAATTAGAATGCTCAACCAGCTGACCCACCTAGGCACCCCAGGACTCCTCAATCTTGTGTTGGCTTCTTGTCCTTACACTCACGGCCTGTGACTACAAGCAGCTCCAAACCCCAACCTGCACACAACACAAGAAGGGAGAAGAAAGAGGCAGACATTCTCCTTGTACTGGGAACATCATTCTCAGAACTGACCTACTTCATGCTTCTTTTTTGTTGGTTGAGCTGGGTTATATGCCCATTCAAGAAGCATTAGTAAGGAAGAATGAGACAGCTCTTCAAGGCTGGGGACAGTCACTTCTCAAACAAAATCAGAGTTCACTTAGCCAGCAAAGAGCAATGGCTCTGGATTAGGCAACCAAAAATGCTCCATATTCCTTAAAGTACTTATGACAACAATTTCTGGAATGCCTTAGTACCTGCTTCATAGCTGCCTTCTTATCTGTGTTAACTGATGAATTACTGACAATCTGTTCTTTGTGACTACTCAGGATTTACTACAGGTAAAGGCATAAATAAAGTAAAATAGAAGTGATTATAAGGTAACTTCATTTTTTTTTTGTATTTTTTTAATTGGAGTTTGATTTGCCAACATATAACACCCATTGCTCATCCCGTCAAGTGCCCCCCTCAGTGCCCATCACCCAGTCACCCCATCCCCCTGCCCGCCGCCCCTTCTACTACCCCTTGTTGGTTTCCCAGAGGTAAGAGTATGTCATGTTCTGTCTCCCTCTCTGATATCTCCCACTCATTTACTCTCCTTTTCCCTTTAAACCCTTTGACTATTTTTTATATTCCCTGAATGAATGAAACCATATAATGTTTGTCCTTCTCTAGTTGACTTACTTCACTCAGCATGATACCCTCCAGTTCTATCCATGGTGAAGCAAATGGTGGGTATTTGTCGTTTCTAATGGCTGAGTAATATTCCATTGTATACATAGACCACAGCTTCTTTTATCCATTCATCTTTTGATGGATACCAAGGCTCCTTCCATAGTTTGGCTCTTGTGGACATTGCTGCTATAAACATCGGGGTGCAGGTGTCCTGGCATTTCACTGCATCTGTATCTTTGAGGTAAATCCCCAGCAGTGCAATTGCTAGGTCGTAGGACAGTTCTATTTTTTAACTCTTTGAGGAACCTCCACACAGTTTTCCAGAGTGGCTGTACCAGTTCACATTCCCACCAACAGTGCAAGAGGGTTCCCTTTTCTCCACATCCTCTCCAACATTTGTTGTTTCCTGTCTTGTTAATTCTCCCCATTCTCACTGGTGTGAGGTGGTATCTCATTGTGGTTTTGATTTGTATTTCCCTGATGGCCTGTGATGTGGAGCATTTTCTCATGTGCTTGTTGGCCATGTCTGTGTCTTCCTTGGTGAAATTTCTGTTCATGTCTTTTCCCATTTCATGATTGGATTGTTTGTTTCTTTGCTGTTGGGTTTCATAAGTTCTTTTTTTTTTTTTTTTTTTTAAGATTTTATTTATTTATTTATGATAGTCACAGAGAGAGAGAGAGGCAGAGACACAGGCAGAGGGAGAAGCAGGCTCCATGCAGGGAGCCCGACGTGGGATTCGATCCCGGGTCTCCAGGATCACGCCCTGGGCCAAAAGCAGGCGCCAAACCGCTGCGCCACCCAGGGATCCCTCATAAGTTCTTTATAGATCTTGGATACTAGCCCTTTATCTGATACGTCATTTGCAAATACCTTCTCCCATTCTGTAGGTTGTCTTAGTTTTGTTGACTGTTTCTTTTGCTGTGCAAAAGTTTTTTATCTTGATGAAGCCCCAATAGTTCATTTTTGCTTTTGTTTCCCTTGCCTTCAAAGATGTATCTTGCAAGAAGTTGCTGTGGCCAAGTTCAAAAAGGGTGTTGCCTGTGTTCTCTAGGATTTTGATGGATTCTTGTCTCACATTTAGATCTTTCATCCATTTGAGTTTATCTTTGTGTATGGTGTAAGAGAATGGCCATGTTTCATTCTTCTGCACGTGGCTGTCCAATGTTCCCAGCACCATTTATTGAAGAGACTGTACTTTTTGCAGTGGATATTCTTTCCTGCTTTGTCAAATATTAGTTGACCACAGAGTTGAGGGCCCATTTCTGGGTTCTCTATTCTGTTCCATTGATCTATGTGTCTGTTTTTGTGCCAGTACCACACTGTCTTGATGACCACAGCTTTGTAGTACCACCTGAAATCTGGCATTGTGATGCCCCCGGCTCTGGTTTTCTTTTTCAATATTCCCCTGGCTATTTGGGGTCTTTGCTGATTCCACACAAATCTTAAGATGATTTGTTCCAACTCTCTGAAGAAAGTCCATGGTATTTTGATAGGGATTGCATTAAACGTGTAAATTGCCCTGGGTAGCATTGACATTTTCACAATATTAACTCTTCCAATCCATGAGCATGGAATATTTTTCCATCTCTTTGTGTCTTCCTCAATTTCTTTCAGAAGTGTTCTGTAGTTTTTAGGGTATAGATCCTTTACCTCTTTGGTGAGGCTTATTCCTAGGTATCTTATGCTTTTGGGTGCAATTGTAAATGGGATTGATTCCTTAATTTCTCTTTCTTCAGTCTCATTGTTAGTGTATAGAAATGCCACTGATTTCTGGGCATTGATTTTGTGTCCTTCCACTCTGCCGAATTGCTGTATGACTTCTAGCAATCTTGAGGTTTTCTATGTACAGTATCATGTCTTCTGCAAAGAGGGAGAGTTTGACTTCTTTGCCAATTTGAATGCCTTTCATTTCTTTTTGTTGCCTGATTGCTGAGGCTAGGACTTCTAGTACTATGTTGAATAGCATTAGTAAGAGTGGACGTTCGTGTCGTGTTCCTGATCTTATGGGAAAGGCTCCCAGTGTTGCCCCATTGATAATGATACTTGCTTTGAGCTTTACATAGATGGCTTTTAAGATGCTGAGGAATGTTCTCTCTCTCCCTATACTCTGAAGAGTTTTGATCAGGAATGGATGCTGTATTTTGTCAAATGCTTTCTCTGCATCTACTGAGAGGATCATATGGTTCTTGTTTTTTCTCTTGTTGATATGATCTATCACGTTGATTGTTTTACGAATGTTGAACTCCCCATGCATCCCAGAGATAAATCCCACTTGGTCATGGTGAATAATCTTTGTAATGTACTGTTGGATTCTGTTGGCTAGTATCTTGCTGAGAATTTTTGCATCCGTGTTCATCAGGGATATTGATCTGTAATTCTCCTTTTTGGTGGGGTCTTTGTCTGGTTTTGGAATTAAGGTGATGCTGGCCTCATAAAACGAGTTTAGAAGTATTCCATCCTATAAGATAACTTCAAATAAATGATCAAAAGTATAAAGAGATAAAAGCCGCCTATAAATTGCACAAAATACAAGCTTCACAGTATGATTATCTCTAAAACCAAAATATTAACTTTATAAATTAGATTAATATTCATGTTTTATTCATAGGTGAAGATGGCACTACGAACATCAGGACATCTCTTACTGGGAGTAGTTCGAATCTATCACAGAAAAGCCAAATACCTCCTTGCAGACTGTAATGAAGCATTCATTAAGATAAAGATGGCTTTTCGGCCAGGTATTGTTGACTTTTTTTTTTTTTTTTTTTAAACCTTGGAAGTTCTGTAGTGTGAAAAACTGCAAAACATACACTTGTTTTAATTGTAGTACAAGGAACCCTTCAAAAATAGGGCAACACTTGGAGAAGCAGCAGTTCAAGGGAAGAAATCCATGTCTCATGCATTTGGAATTATAACAATCACTCTTCTTTTTAACCTTTTTTCATCAGCTTTTGTAGAACTAAGAGTTAAAATGTTGAAAGCTTATAAATAATAATAAATAGACAGGAAAAATGTTGAAAGCTAATTGTTACATGATTTTTTTAAAAAAATATAGCTCAGAAAAGAAAATCTTAGGATTTAAAAGTGTTTTTCTTGAATAATTTTAGCATATTCTTAAAATTCACTTTTAACTTGAGGCTTTTATTAAATGTTCTCTGTAGTTTTTTATGTTTTATCTAATGATTGGTTCTAAAACTAGACTTTAACAACCAAATTTCCATCTCCATAGATGATAACTAGGGCATTTATCTGAATTCATGTATTGTCTTACAATTTTTTAAAGCACTGATGACATTTTAATGTAATTAAAATAAAGCATAAGAGAGATGGCCTTACACAGTAGTTTCTGCTGAGGTTATATGTTAGCACTTTATTTTAATATATGAATAGTGAAGTTTTTTAGATCTAATTTTTGTTTAAAAGTAAGGTATTCATACAGATGGCTAAGGAGACACATGAAAAGAAGCTTAATATCACTCATCAGGGAAATACAGATCAAAACTACAATGAGATATCACATCACATCTGTCAGAATGGCTAAAATCAACAGTATGGGAAACAACAGATACTGACAAGGATGCAGAGAAAGGTGAACCCTCTTGCACTGTTGGTAGGAATGCAAACTGGTGTAGCCATTCTGAAAAACAATATGGAGGTTCCTCAAAAAGTTAAAAATAGAACTATCTTATGATCCAGCAATTGTACGACTTGCTATTTACCTAAAGAATACAAGAATACTAATTTAAAGGGCTCGATGCACCCCGGTGTTTTAGCAGCATTATCTACAATAGCCAAACATGGAAAGAGAGCCCAGATGTCCGTTGACTGATGAATGGATAAAGAAGTGGGTGTGTGTGTGTATACGTGCACAACGAAATACTCTTCAGCCATCAAAAAGAATGAAATCTTGCCATTTGCAATGATCTGGATGGAGCTAGAGTGTTAGCTAGCTTATGCTAAGCGAAATAAGTCAGGAAAAGGCAAATACCATGATTTCACTTATGTGGAATTCAAGAAATAAAACAGCTGAAGAAAGGGGAAAGGTAAAAAAAAGAGGAGAATGCAAACCATAAGAAACTCAGCTATAGAAAACAGGCTTCCTGGATGGGAGGTGGGTGTGAGGGGGAGGGCTAAATGGGAGGTTGGTATTACGGAGGACACTTGTTAGATATAAGTGTTATATATAGGTGATGAATCACTAAATTCTCCTGAAACTAATATTACACTATGTGTTCACTAACTGGAATTTATATAAAAATCTAAAAACCAAAGATGTTTAGGCAGAGCCTATGATACTTGAATGATTTCTAACATGGTGGATACTAATTGTATTTTGCTTAAATAATCATGCTTTTTGTTTAATTTTATCTTTTAAAGCAATGCATTTTTAGTTTAGACCACTTGAAGAATATAGAAAAAAATTAAAACACTATAATCATACTTAGCCTAAAATAGTCAATTCCTCAACAGTTAAGGTGCTCCTTTGCAGTTATTCCTCACAAATTTCTTGTTGAGAAAACTGTTATTAACACTTAGTCCTTTTAAGGATATCACCTTAATGCATAGGTAGTGCCTTGACTTTGCTTTTGGAAAGCAAATAGTTTGGCTTATTATAGAAAAATAAAAGTATTGTGCCTTGGTGGTACTTTGCATAGGCTAACGATCTTTCTAGACTATAACCTTAGGAAATTATACTGACTTTATCTTCCTTTGATCTTTAGATAATTTGTGGTATAACCGGGCCTTGAAGTTTACCATTTCTTTTCCAGGTGTTGTTGACCTGCCTGAGGAAAATCGAGAAGCTGCTTACAATGCTATTACCTTACCTGAAGAATTTCATGACTTTGATCAGCCACTTCCTGACTTAGAGTATGTCCCTCCTCCCCCCCCCCCCTTTTTTTAAAGGTTTTATTTATTTATTCATGAGAGGCAGAAGGAGAAGCAGGCTCCCTGCAGAGAGCCTGATGCTGGGACTCATCCCAGGACCCTGGGATCGCCCTGAGCCAAAGGCAGACACTCAACCACTGAGCCACCCAGGTGCCCTTCCTCCTCCCTTGTTTAGTTGTTGACTTGGTCTACAGATAACATGACTTGCTTCCAAACAGAAAGTTTCCTTGAACTATTTTGACATCAAGTTAACATGAGGCTAAAATATATATACTTTCAATTAGGATAGTGTATAAATATGAAATGCACAACCTTAGAATCGTTTCTTCTGTAAGAAAGTTATATAGATATCAACTCTAACAAATCTAAGGTTGTAGAATTCTAATGTGCTTATTTGGCCAAAGCTTGTGTAAACTAAAGTTTTCAGATGTGTGCTTTCATAGTATCAGTGAATATGAACTATTGCTTCATGATTTTTTTCTTTGGGGGTATATATTAAAATTTACTGGTTATCTTCTTTGCTGTGCTGTACTCAGCTACAATTTCTGGTTCTTCTGTTTGTTTTTTAATGAACATATGAGATAACTCTTCATGGAGAGCAAGAAAGGGTCATTGTTAAACAACATACATTTAAGGGGAAAGTTGTACAGAGATGGCCATTACAGCAGAATACTATAGTGTTTCCCTTTTCTCAAGTCCTCAAAATCTGTCTTTACCATGACAGGGAATGTGCCTATAACTTCTCGTGTAATTTAGTAGCACAATTGATGAACCCTCTAGACCAAGCCCCATCTTTTTTTGACATATTTGTCTGCTTTTGAAAATGATCCATGAAAAAAAAAGAAAAAGATCCATCACTCCTAATTATGATTTATTTTGGAGTGTGTGTGTTAATGGTAGGTGCTATATAGCTGCTTTCCTTACTTCCCACTTTGTTTTTAAAATTTTTTCATTGGAAATTCAGCAGCTAAAAAGTAGAAAGATTGGTAATATGAACCCCATGTATTGACCAATCAGCTTCTTTAATTATGGATATGTTGCCAGTTTTATTTCATTAATATTTCCCTGACTCAACCTTCCAACACCCCACTGGGTTATCTTAAAGAGTAGATCTCTTCCTCTATAAATAACTCACTATCTCTTTTGAGGTAGGGAATTTTCTAAATCCATCCATAACAACATCCCACCTTTAAAATATAAATTAGAATAATTCCTTAATGTAATATCCAATCAGCATTCAGATGTTCCCAGTTTACACATAGGCCTTTTTTAAATCCTCAGTTTGTTTAAGGTCTCTACAAATTCAGCAAACTACATTTGATTGATAGGTCTCAGAAGTCTTCCATGCTTTTACTTGCCACTTGTTTCCTAAATAAACCTGGTCATTTGTTTTGAAGTATTTATATTCTGAATTTGGCCGATGATATTCCACGTTGTTTAATATTACAGGTCTTTTATTGAGTATTTTTTAAACAATACGAGATATTAATCTATTAGAGGAAGACAGTGTCTCAGAAAAGTGGGGTAACTTCAGAGTTCATACCACGACCCTGATGAAAACCCCTACCTGTCTAGACCATGCATTTCTAAGTTTTTTCTATGTTTTGCTTTCTGGTCATTGATGGTTTTTAAATCTAAATACAAATTCCAAATCATTGTTCAGATTCTTAGATTGTATATAGTGTCAAATACTTAGATTTCTAAACCATGGTAACTTTATATGTATGTTTTTTCCTTGTAGAGAGAATTAGGATATTTTTTTCTCCTATACATTGCAGTGAGACTTAAGACTAAAATGTATTTGAAATTCTTTTAAAGTGACATTGATGTGGCCCAGCAGTTCAGCCTGAACCAGAGTAGAGTGGAAGAAATAACCATGAGAGAAGAAGTTGGAAACATCAGTATTCTACAAGAAAATGATTTTGGTAATGGAGAAACAAATTACTAGCTAATAATGTTAGAAGTATGTTGTGACACTGCTAGCAGTTTGAAAAGGAAAACCCAGACATATGTTCATGATGATAAAAGGATAAATTTCATCTCATGCTTTCTCATAAAGAAAAGAATTTACCTTGCTACCAGTATGTTAAGCATTTCCATTTATGCACCAAACTTGAGTTCAGTCCTTGCCTATTCCTGCTTCCCATACACAGTGATAGAACCTATATTTGAATCTGTAGAAAGTCCCAACACTGACATAATGCTCAGTTGAGAACAGTTCCATTATGTACCTACTATTCTTCTTGAATAGTGTTTAAAACAGGCAAATTTTTTTCTTGATGACAACACACAATAACGAATGTTTTAAGTGTTTATGCAACCTAACCTATACACGTATTTAAATTTACTTCACATATTTAAGATAACCTAAATTTGGATCCTACGTTTGAATGTGCTAGTCGTGCCCCAGATCCGTTCATGAAATATAGAGGCTAAAGGTTTAAAGTTTAAACTGGGTGTTTAATACTCAAAGATAAATAAGGCCTCAGCAAATGTGACATTCCAATTATAATAAATCCTTAGTTCTTTTATAACAGTGATGTTTTTAACTCTTTTCAACTAATAACATTTGTTTAGGTGACTTTGGAATGGATGATCGTGAGATAATGAGAGAAGGAAGTGCTTTTGAGGATGATGACATGTTAGTGAGCACAAGTGCTTCTAACCTACTGTTAGAGCCTGAACAGAGCACCAGCAATCTGAATGAGAAAATTAACCATTTAGAATATGAAGACCAATATAAGGATGACAATTTCGGAGAAGGAAATGATGGTGGTATATTAGGTAGGTTGCAACACGGTGGTTATTCTAGCATTTATTTGTTCATTTATGGTGTTTTAGAGCAGTCGCTAATTCTGGGTCATGTAAGCAGCTCTTTAGGTATACATGTGTGGATTGTGATTAATCGATTTCATTCAAGTTCTCTGTGGAACTGTAGCCTAAAAAGGTTATAATAATACCTAATTTTGTTAAAGATGCTTATCTCAGAGTTTTAAGTGTTACTACTTCTTAAACTGCTCTCTTTTGTGTTTGATACCTATATTAAATAAATGTTTTAAGTAGAAATATGAACTAGAAAAGAGAATTTTTTTATACTGTTATACTTTTGTATACTATCTTGAAGAGAGATGCAAGTTAAATACAGTTTTTTTTTTTTAATTTGGTTAATTTTAACGTAATTTTATTTTCCCAGTGATAGGCTATTCTTTTAGCACTTTTTTCTCAAGTTATATATTTTGTATTTCAGATGACAAACTTATAAGTAACAATGATGGTGGTATCTTTGATGATCCCCCTGCCCTGTCTGAGGCAGGTGTGATGTTGCCAGAACAGCCTGCACATGATGATATGGATGAGGATGATAATGTTTCAAGTAAGCATTTCCTGTTTAGTGACCTGAACGTGATTGTATGGCAGTGAAAAAGGTATCTAATAGAAGACCACAAACTAAAAGTTCCAGCTTATAATGAATTATAAGTCTCTTTAAGAACAGTGCTTATGATTATTCTGATTCTCTTACATGTTAACCCTGTACCCCTCCCCCCCTTTTAGCTAATATAGCCTCCTTTGTAACTAGAATAGTATTTGTTATTGGTACCAAGGGGTTTCTTTTAGTTTCTCAAAGGGATTTTTTTCCCCATTTGTAGGAGATGTATTAAATACCCATGCCTTTTGTGACCAAATTTCTGTTTTTATAGTGGGTGGGCCTGATAGTCCTGATTCAGTGGATCCTGTTGAACCAATGCCAACTATGACTGATCAGACAACACTTGTTCCAAATGAGGAAGAAGCCTTTGCATTGGAACCTATTGATATCACTGGTGAGCAAACAAAACTTTTTGTCTTACAAAATTCAGAACATAAGGTCCTAGTTATGGCTTTTCTTCTCTATTTGCTACTCTTGTTTAGATAGATGGCAAAGCTTCTTTCTTCTTTGTCAGTCATCTCTCATAGAATCTTCTATTATAATCTAAGTATCTTAGAGAATACCTGCAAAAGTTGCTTTGAAATACAAGTATAGAACCAAGTTTTTTGCTAATATGTAGCTTAGTCTTATGCTAACAGATCACATGTGTAACAATTAGAAAACATTGCAAAGAATTTTACAGTGAAGTACAGGATTGACTGTGTCTTTATTGAATAGTTGGGCTACAGTCTGGAAATGTGATAGATTCTAAAATCAGTGTTGTGCTTCTTAAGACGTATAATGAAATCTTGAATTAATTTGTATCTTGAGAAATTGATCTAGTGTTACCTACTTTGCAGAGTTTTAGTAAAGATTAGAAATGAATATACAATAAGAATCTAGGATGGAATTCCAGGTCCATCTGGGTGTGGACTCCCCCCCCCCCCCCCCCCCACACACACACACTTAATCAATCTGCTTGTACAACTGCCATATATGAACTGTAATTTTTCCACCAAAAATCATAGTAATTTTGACCATTTATGGAGGATTTAAGATAAAGGTAACTTTTCTTAATGGCCGCTCAGATGTAATAGTAAGCCATACAATCCCGGACTTCATCCCAAATCTGAATCAAGTGTGAGATGTTCCGTATTTACAATACAAGTTTACATGGGCAAAATGTATTGGTTTTTGCATTATTGTACTCCTGTTGTGCCAAAGTCTATACATAGTCATTAATTCAGCAGATTTTTATTGAGCACCTATAGTATGCCAGCCTCTTTAGACATAAGTTAAAATAGATTCTGCCCTCTTGAGGCTCTTCTAACAGGTGTCTAGAAAAGGAGGGATACAATGAGACCAAGTCTAAAAGCTCTGTTTTTCATGATGGCCTCACATGAAAATGATGTTATTTTCTCCTGTCATTCCAGTCAAAGAAACAAAAGCCAAGAGGAAGAGGAAGCTGATTGTTGACAGTGTCAAAGAGTTGGATAGTAAGACAATTAGAGCCCAACTTAGTGATTATTCTGATATTGTTACAACTTTGGATTTGGCACCACCCACCAAGAAATTGATGATGTGGAAAGAGACAGGGGGAGTGGAAAAACTCTTCTCCTTACCTGCTCAGCCTTTATGGAATAACAGACTACTGAAGGTAATATAGTTGGCAGTTTTTTGGCCATTTTTAAAAAATAACTTTCAAAACCATTGACTTTTTTTTTTTTTTTAACTTAAATCACAACATACAAACACAGCCTGATCTGAAAAGATCCTGCTCATACCTGTATTTCT
Organism: Canis lupus familiaris; assembly: GCF_011100685.1. Classification (NCBI taxonomy): domain Eukaryota; kingdom Metazoa; phylum Chordata; class Mammalia; order Carnivora; family Canidae; genus Canis; species Canis lupus. The sequence continues at coordinate 16,719,369 of NC_049234.1, read as the reverse complement.
AAAAGATGTAGGAGGAATTTTTTCTATACTTAAAAGCCACAGGTTTTTATTAATAGTTCTCCCTCCTCAATCTCCTTATAATTATTGTTCTATTGCCTTAGTGTACACTGTGCTTCAAGTTGCAGTCTACATCTTGCTTTCATTCTAAACCATGGAATGGTTCTCCTTTTCCCACAGTAAATAATTCTCTGGCTTTATGAAAATTATTTGCACTGATAAGCCCTTTTCGGCTCACTTTAAGTTCCAGACTATTCCAGAACAAGGTTCTGAAGTGAAGAACTCAGAGTGAAGCAGTGCTATTAGACTGTTATTCTGAGGTTAAAATATGCATTGAACCAAGTGATTTTACTATTTATTGGAAGCCTAGTCATATAATCATTTGGAAGAAAGTCCTTAAAATATTTATATTCTTTGACTCATTGGCCTCATTATTAGAAATTTTCCTAAGGAAATAATTCAAAATATGGAAAAAGCTATTTCTGTGAAGATCATTATATTGTTTGCAATTAATCTAAAAAGTCTTAATATTGAAGAACCATTCAAATGTGATACATACACACACGTATCTCCACTCAGTGGAATATTATGCAGTCATCAACTGTCAAAAAAACATAAAACTACTTGGCAGGATTCCAGTTAGATGGAGTTTTCAGTGTATGAATATGAAAATAAATTGCAGGCAAATTTAAAATGTGTTTTAATTTTTCTAAAATTGCTTCACTTAAAACCGGATGTCCTATATTTAAAAATCAGGATATAATGTAGTGTATATAACATTAAGTAGAAATCATGCTAAATTATGTACACACTGATTATAATTCTATTAAACCATGCTTAATGGAAAATAGAAATGTCAGTGATGGATTTTTTTAATGTGATTTATAGTTGAGATTTTTAATTCTTTTATAGCTCTTTACACGCTGTCTTACACCACTAGTACCAGAAGATCTTAGAAAAAGGCGGAAAGGAGGAGAAGCTGATAATTTGGATGAATTCCTCAAAGAATTTGAAAATCCAGAGGTTCCCAGAGAGGATCAGCAGCAGCAACACCAGCAGCGTGATGTTATCGGTCTGTTCGTTTGAATAGTTCCTTGATGAAGTTTAAATGAGCATTTGGCTTAAGATATACCTATATTAAAAAAAAAAAAAAAGATATACCTATATATTGCCAAGAGTAACAGAAATCTGGAACAAAGGCACATACTCAAATATCTGCACAGGGAACTACATTTGGTTGCTTTGTTAAAGAGAAAGCGTTCTGTTTTTGGAAAGGTTTAAAGTTTTAGACTAGTTGAGTAATCTTGTAATAAGAGGATTCTCCTGCATTGGATTACAGGTGGGGGGATTTTACCCTTTTTCCCCTTTACGTGTATTGTGTATTGTTACAAATTGAGTAATCTTCGCAGAGCTAAAATTTTTATTTGGCTTTCTTCATTAGATAAATTACCTTTGTCTTAATGCATTAGTATTCAAGGAAATTCTAAAATATTGTTAGACTTGTACAATTTATGTCTCTTTTTCATATGACCAATTGCAGATGAGCCCATTTTGGAAGAGCCAAGCCGCCTCCAGGAATCAGTGATGGAGACCAGCAGAACAAACTTGGATGAATCAGCCATGCCTCCACCACCTCCTCAAGGAGTCAAGCGAAAAGCAGGACAGATTGACCCAGAGCCTGTGATCCCTGTAAGTAAGCACATCAGTCATCAAGAATTTTAGATCCCTCGTAATAGTGTTAGTATCTAAGGAGCTGTTTTGAAATATAGTGGTTTAGAGGAAAAAAAATAAGGAATAGGTCTGGAGAGAAAGAATGGCTGTCAAGGATGTGAACGCAGTATGCCCTACATAGGAGAAGATACACAGAAATTTGAGCCTTTTTGACTCTTCTTAAATAGTCTTGTTTCAGAGCCTAATGTGACCCCATCCTTGGCCAGTGTGGAATCCTTGACTAAACTTGATTCCAGTCATTTTTATTTCTCAAGGATTAGTCCAGGGTGAATCTGAAATTCTAGATTAAAGGTGAAAACATATGGAACCTATTAACTTTTTCAAGTATGTAATGAGTAAATGTCACTCTTTTTAAAAAATATCACTTTTTCATTAACATCTAGTTCCGAATGTCTGATTAGTTTTGGTTTTTGCCAGTAAAGTTGAACATTTTTCTCCAGTTTTTTGAGATATCATTGACATACAACATTATACTAGTTTACAGTGTACAACAGTAATTTGATTTTGTGAAATCCTTTGACAACATATGTATGTGTATACATATAACATCACCTTACATAATTACATATTTTTTCTTCTTTTGAGAACTTTTAGCACCTTTCATATATGTTAACTATAGTCACCATACTCTGTATTAGATCCCCAGAGCTTAACGACTGAAAGTATCTTTCCAGCCTTTAGTTAACTATCATTGTACTCTGCTTTTATGAATTCCACTTTTTTTAGGTTCTACATATAAGTGACATCATATAGTATTTGTCTTTCTCTGACTTATCTCATGTAGTATAATGCCTTCCAACTCTATCCATGTTATCACAAAAGGCAGGATTTTCTTTCTCCTAGTGAATATTCCATTGCATATATATATATCACATCTTTTTAATGGATAGGCTGTTTTCATATCTTGGCTCTTATAAGTAATGCTGCAGTAACCATGAGGAAACAGGTAACTTTTCACAGGAATGATTTCATTTCTGTTGGATAAAGACGCAGAAGTGAAATTGCTGAATCATATATATGGTTCTATTTTTAACTTCTTGAGGAAGGATCCTAGAGTGATCCATAGTGGCTGCACCAACAGTGCACAGGCGTTTCTCTCTTGATTTGCATTTCCTTGCATAAGAGATGTTGAGCACCTTTTCACAGACCTGTTGACCATCTGTAGGGTCTTCTCTGGAAAATGTTTATTCAGCTCCTTTGACTATTTTTTAATCAAATTGGTTTTATTTTTGCTCTTGAACTGTGTGAGTTCTTTATTTGGAATGTTAACCCCTTATCAGATAAATAATTTTCAAGTATTTTCTCCATTCTGTAGATGGCCTTTTCATTTTATTATTGCTCATATCCTTTCCAGAAGCTTTTTAGTTCCGTCTAGTCCCCCTTGCTTATTTTTTGCTTTTATTGCCTTTGCTATCAAATCAGAAAATCATTTCCCAGACCTATTTTAAGGAGCTTATCCATCTTATGTTTTCTCCTAGTAGTTTTATGGTTTTAGGTCCTACAGTCAAAACTTTAACCCATTTGGGGTTGATGTTTGTGTATGGTATACCATAATGGTCCAATTTTCCCAGAACCATTATTGAAATAAGATTTCTCCATTGTAGACTCTATATGCATGGATTGACTCCGCAACCTAAAACTGTCTCATATTACAGTAACCTGCAAAAGAAAGAGAGCTATCTTATTAAAGAATCAGAATATACTTGTTAAATTCCTTTAAAAAAAAGTAACATCTGCCTATTTTGTGCAGACTGACTACCATTAAATATAAAGGAAGTAAGGTCTAATGTAAGGCTTCCCAATCTTAAATTTATAGAATAAATTAATCTGGTGGGCAAACGGAGGCTTTTTGGTAACCTTGGTTGTTAAGAGGTATTTGCAGAAGACTAAGAACTAGTTTTCTATACCCTCTGGTGCTAGAGTTGTCCAAAAGAGCATCTTTCTGTATGAGCTCAGGAATGGGAGTGGGGACAGATAATGAGTGGGTTACTCTAGTACTACTGTCCTGGAAGAACTTGTTTGTTAACATTCTCCGCGGTCTATATTAAGCCTGGAAGAAATTCAGGATATGGACTCAGAGAAAACATGCTGCCATAAGAGCTCCCAAGACTCTTCTTTAGAGCCCAAGCTTAGTTGTAATAGCCTTAGGACCATTTCATGCAGAAATGGTCGACAGTAATATTAAAGTCTGTTTGCATTGCATTAATGGGTAATTCTGTTTTGTGTGGGTTTTCCTAAAACTACAGAAAGTTTTTGGGATTTTTTTCTGTTACAGTTTTTCTTGTAATTTACAAATTTCTCACATAGACTTTATATATAAGTATTTGGTTCCTAAAAAAGTAGAAAAACAACACTTTTGTTAAAGCAATTGATTATATCTTGTTCTTAGAATTTTTGATGGTGAGGGAGTTTGGCAGTATGAACTCAGTATTTCTTCCCCTTGCTTTAAGCCCCAGCAGGTAGAGCAGGTGGAAATACCCCCCGTAGAGCTGCCCCCTGAGGAGCCTCCAAATATCTGTCAGTTAATTCCGGAGTTAGAACTTCTACCAGAGAAAGAGAAGGAGAAAGAAAAGGAGAAAGAAGATGATGAAGAGGAGGAGGTAAGGAAACACTTGCAAAGAGACCTGATGAATAAATCCTATCCTAGATTTAGCACAGATCTTCAGTCAGCTCTCTTTTAGATTCATAGTGAAGCTAAGGTACTTGATGTTGAGCATCACAGCGAAGGAAAATGTCCAGACATGAACAATTGAACTGAATTCTTAATGATCTAGATTATCATTAATAACATCAAATTTTATGTCATGCTATGTCATTGGCTCTTTTGTGGGCTTTAGAAGGACTGACTGCCCTTTCACTGATCTCTTGGTTGAATTCTAGATCGTTTGTAGTTGGCTTTATTATCTTGTGGCCAATTTTTATTGCAATTAGCATCTACCTCTGGTATGACTTTTCATTGTGTCTATGGCCTGGAAATCTGATAGCCAAACATCTTCCATTTGTAGGAGTTAGACTAGGATAAGACGTGACTTTGTAAAACAGATTGAGTAAAGGTTTGAATAGCTTTTATTTTTTGAAAAAGTAGAGGCACTTTAAAAACCTTAAAATAACTCTAGGAAGCCTCGAAACTTTTTAAAATTCTTCTAAGACTGAAGCTTATGGACTGGGTACATACTTTTGTTAGTATCTGTATTTATAATATATTATTATGTCAGCCATAGATCTTATAACCATTTTTAAAAAAACTATAGTACTCAAGCACTAAAGTCAAAATTCAGCCCCAGAGCTACTCTAAGTCTCTGTAGTAAGGTAGGCCATTACCTCAGACTTAGTGTTGAATCTCAGTATGAAACCATAAACTCTTGGCTCTTTGAAGTATGGTATGTAGTTCAGCATAGCATGGAAGCATCTCAGCTGTAGCCCCATGTGAACTTCAGAATTTAGAAAGTCATTTAGAAGGCAGGTCTGTAGGTGATGGGGAGCTGGGCAGCACAGGGAAAATCAAGTATTACGGATTATAGCCCATTTCTTTTAAAACACTGTGTAGACAAGTACTACTTACCTGCTAATCTGTGTGCTCTTTGGTACTGGTCCACAATGAGATTGGGGTCCACCAGAATATAAATCAGCTAGATAATCATGCTACCAAAACATACAAATATATTCTGTTGAAATAACCAGTGTGCTTAGTGGCATAGTTGATTTATAGCCAACATAAGTTAATTATCTTAAAAGGGGGCCAATCAATACCCAGTAGCTCACCAACCAGCAGTAGCTGTCCAGGGGCCATGCTCTCTCTGTAGGCACATCCTTATAGACCAGTATAGAATCATATATTCAGCCAAATGCTTACTTGTAGTTACAGAAGACTTTCTTCTGCAATTTAAGAAAGATAAGCTTCCAAGTAAGAGATTTTTCAGGACATAAGGAAATAGTCCATTTTGCAGTAGACCACTTTTGTCAGCTTTTTTGTCTGTTGGGATCCTTTTCATTCAGGATGAAGATGCTTCCGGAGGTGATCAGGATCAAGAAGAAAGAAGATGGAACAAAAGGACTCAGCAGATGCTTCATGGGCTTCAGGTAGGTACATGAGTCCAGACTTAGACTTGAGCAAAGACTTGGCATTGCTCCCTCAAAAAAATAGCAACACGCTAGGACCGGAAAGCCTATGTTTCTAGCACTGTGTATTTTAATATATAAAGTGTTGGGCTCAGAGTGAGCCTGGAGAGCCTCCAGGTGAACACTTTTCCTGTGGTTATGCTGCAAAGGAAAGCTATGGTGGTTTATAGAATGCCTTTGTGTACCTGCATCTCCTACGGTTTTGTTGAGCCAGATATAAATGAGATATTTTGAGCATCTGTGAAATACCAAGCAGGTTATTCAAAGTTTCCCAAAATAGGGGCAAAGGATAGTTGGATTTTAAAAATAAGTTGAAATTTTAGGAACTGTGTATGTGTTCAGTTTTACTGTTGTATCACATTTGTTGGAATGTTCCATGGACCTTTGATTTTAGAGGTGCCATAATATACTTTGCCCCTTTACCATCACTCAGACTATTCAAAAAAGTCCACTCTTAGCAGAATACACAGTATACTTTCTTTAGGATCCAAAATTGCACCTTTTTAAAACTACCACCTTACTGTGAGATTACGTTGATTTACTTCTTCCTTTGGTTTTATTTCAGCGAGCTCTTGCTAAAACTGGGGCTGAATCCATCAGTTTGCTTGAGTTATGTCGAAACACAAACAGAAAGCAAGCTGCAGCAAAGTTCTACAGCTTCTTGGTTCTTAAAAAGCAACAAGCTATTGAGCTGACGCAGGAAGAACCATACAGCGACATCATTGCAACACCTGGACCAAGGTTCCACATTATTTGAGCAGCTAGAAGAGTTATAGCTAGTGTTCATTTCACTAGTGTATACAAATTGCCCCCGTGTGTAGGGCACACAAAACCCTTTGAGAAAATTTAGATTTGTGTCTGTACAAAGTCTCTGCCTTTTTCTTTATTTTTTTCCAGTATTTTATCAATTTCATCTTTAAGGGAAACTGCTTATATGGATGTGTTTGTGTTCTGATGGAGAAAACAAGCACACCCAAGGACCCAGAAGATCATTTTAACAGTTCAGAACAGATGTGTGCAATATTGGCGCATGTAATAGTCAGGATTTTTATCTTAGTTCTCCATCACTGCATTGGAAAGGAAAACATGTCAGGAAAAAAAAATTCCTGACAATTGAGAATGATGGTGTGAGTCTTTGACAGGAAGAACTTGTCTTTTCCTACGAGTAACACTGGCAGTCTTGTTAACAGCTGTGTTTAGGGATGGTGCCCAAAACAGATTGTCCTCTTGAGATAAAGTGTAATTCCATAATGACCAAGAGGGTCTGTGAAACTGTGCTGTAACTGAACCCCTTCAGTTACAAAATTATAGGACTTGGTTTAAAATGTTCTATTTTTTAAGTCATTCCATTTGAAACTTTTTAATGAACCTGACTATTCTAAAATCTGTTGTTTTAGTGAGGCTCTGAAATGAGCAAAAGTAGACTTTTTAGAGTAGAATAAATATAAAAACATTTATGACTTTCCGGAAACTCTAAATCAAAGTTTTAAAAAGATGTTTGGATATATTTGAGTACTCAGATCATGAAAATAGAAATTGCTCTGCCAACAACTAAAAGGACAGACTGACGGGAAATGAGACACCTGGTTGACTTAACCCTTAAGCAGACAATGCTGTTAATAACTAATGGCTTCTCTGATATTTATTATAAGTTTTAGTACTGATCTTTTCCCAATGCTGCACACTCCTGTGTTTGGAACCTTATTTTAATGGCTTTGCAACAGAAATCCTGTATCCAGTTTCCTATAATTTAAGAAAAGCACCCAAATAAAGGCTTTACTATTAACAGACCAGATAGCACCAGAAATTATGTGTCTATTATGATTACCAGAACATGTCTTAACTTTTTAGGGCAAAATTACTCACACTGAAAGTTCTAGCTTAAGTGTTGGCACTTTTGTGGAAAAAAAAATCACTTTTGGATCTCAGACTTCAGTGTATACCCAGTAATTTTAAATTATGTGAAATGTTTTAAATTAGTGAACTCGTAATTATTGTTTTGATGATTCAGTTTCTTGAGAATGGTAAGTGTATAAAATTGCTATTGCAGCTTTATTTTCAATATGTGCCTGTAAACCATGGATTTTTCTCCCTTTGTAAAAAGTCATTTGTAGATAATTGAATGTTTGATTATAGAAAGGTCATTAGTTTCTTGTTAACACATTTTGTTAGTCTGGTTTTGTTGCTTATCGGGTTTAATATTGTTCTTGAAAATAGTTGATGCTATGTTATGTATAACTTTTCTAATAAAAGTTGTGTTATAAGCTGTAATTTTTGGAGTATTAATTATCTGGTTGAAGGTGTTCCCCAGCAAAATGTTAATTATGCCTCATGTTTTGTTTACCTTATCTAGAATAATTGTCCATACAAATAGTTAAGTGAATTTTTCAAGAAGTCTTGGGTTAAAAAAAAAAGGAAAGACTAGTGTGTCTTTAACAGAAGAGCCATGTGATCTAAGATAAAATGGAAGTAACAAAGGGCTGGTGCTGAGGAATCTTTGGGGCACAGATATAGATAGCCCTGCAACTGCTAAGTACCTACAAGCTATGACGTGCCTGTCAGTGTATGCCCTGGCAGCCCTGAACAAACTTAGCTGATGACCATGTGCTGGAGATTTCCTGGGTCCATCTGAGAATCCTGCTAAAAGCCGGGGCGCATTCAGTAACTTGGAATGTATGTTCCTGTGCATTCAAGCCTTATCCTGTTCCCAGCTGTGAGCTTCAAGACACTAAGGTTTTATGCTTAACATACAGCAAGGCTTAACCGTAAATAGTTAATGCTGTTTATAATAGGAAAACCAGTATTCACTTTGGCTCAAGTCATGATCCCCGGGTCTTGGAATCGAGTTCCACATCAGGCTCCCCAGAGAGAGCCTGCTCTTCCTTCTCCCTATGTCTCTGCACCTCTCTCTGTCTCTCATGAATAAATAAAGAAAAATTTAATAAATAAATAGCAACACTATGTAAAAGATGCAGCCCTAGAACCTTGCCAAATGATGGTAGAGCTGCTGGAACCTAAGTCCTCGGGATTTACCTTCCCCCTCCACCTTGATAGACAGGAGCACATTCCCTGTGCCATAGCCAGCCAGTTAACTCAAGCCCTGGAAACCTAGCCTACACCACTCATGGATGTCCTGGGGTGCAGAAAAAGGAGCTATAGTTTAAAAGAGAAGCTAGAGAATAAAAGCTACAGCCCTAGAACACCGCTGAACAGAAGGGGAGCTGCAGGAACTCTGGGATCAGGGAGGTTGGCAAGCACCATGGTTTAGATTCTCCTTTACAAAACCTTGGTAGGGTGGTCAGGAGGTAGGGCCTGGGTGCCCTAGCCCGCTTATCACCTCAATGAGCCCCTAGCCCCTAGCCCACACCACCCCCACCAGTCCCAACAACACAGCCCAAGGGTGGCCACACCAGGACACTCCTGGTCATTACTTCAGCTTCATAAAATTTGCTGGGGAACCCCTAGCACAGAGCACTCTGGGACCTCCCAGTTCATCCAGCTGCCTCATCACGTTGCCCCCTGTGCAGAGCACCCCAGGAAACCCCAGCCTATGCCCACCTTGATTCCAGCCACCCTGCCAGGGTGCCCCCTGTGCACAACACCCCGGGAAACCTTGGCCCATACCAACCTCAGTTTCAGTTGCCCCACCATGGCACTCCCTGCACTGAGGATCCCAAGTTATGCCAGCTTGCACCCATGTCAGCTTCAGCTGTCTTTCCAGGACATCCTCTGCACAGATCACCCTGGCTCATGCCCACTTGAGCTACATCATGCCAAGGTGCCCCTATACAGAGGACCCATAAGCCCCTTGGCCCATGCCTCACCTCAACTCCAGCCATGTTGCAAAGGTACCTCTGCACACAACCCCAGAAAACTCTGGCTTACACTCACTTTGGCTCCAGCTAGCCTGCCAGTGTGCCCTCTGCACTTTAGAGCCTTGGGCCCCCCAGCTAGTACCCACTGCAGCTTTATCTGTCCTGCCAGGGGACGATCTATGCAGAGAGACCTGGAAGGAAGTCCTCAGCTTGAACACACTTAGGCTTCAGCTGTCCTGCAGAACTTATACTAAGCAGAGAGCATCAGGACCAGTCCGTGCCTATTTCAGTTCCAACCATCCCCCCCAGGCAGCCCCAGCACAGAATGCCCCAAGACTCAGCCCACACCCATAGCTCTAGCCAGCCAGTGAAAGGCATCAGGCACACACTCTTCATAGAGGATGGCCATACAGAAGACCATTCTTTCAAGTTTAGGAGACTAAGTGTTCTGCTTAATTCATAGAAACAAACACAAAGTCAAGCGAAACAAGAGACAGAAATGTGCTCCAAACAAAACAAACCTCACAAAAAGAGCTAAATGAAACAGATAAGCAATGCAGCTGATAAAGAGTTCAATGATCATAAAGATGCTTGCTGGACTGGAGAAAAGAGTGGAAGAACTCAGAGCTTCAAGAAAGAGAAGACCTAAAAAAAAAAAAGCTGAAGAATACAGTAACAATGAAAAGTACACTGGAGGAAGTCAACAGATTAGCAGATGCAGAAGAACAAATTAGCAATCTAGAAAATAGGGTGATAGCACCAATCTGAACAGCAAAAAGGAAAAGAATTTTTAAAAATAGAGATAAGTTAAATGTTTCTTGGACAACATCAAGACAACAAACATTCACATGACAGAGATCCCAGAAGAAGAGAGAAAAAGAAAACTAACTTAAACTATAGCTGAAAACTTCACTAACCTAAGGTAACAAAACACATCCGGTTCAGGAAGTAGAGAGTTCCAAACAAGATTAACCCAAGGAGATCTACACCACAACACATAAAGAATAAAGAGAAAGAGAAATTTTAAAACAGAAGCAAACAAGTTACATGCAACGGAAACTCCATAAAACTATCAGCTAATCTTTTAGCAGAAACTTTTCAGGCCAAAAGGGAGTAGAATGATGTATTCACAGTGCTGGGAGGAAGAAACCTTCAAACAAGAATATTTGACCTGGCAAGATTCAGAATTGTAAGACAGTTTCTCAGGCAAACAAAAGTTAAAAGAATCTATCACCTCTAAATTGGCCTTATAAGAAATGTCAAAGGGACTTAAGTGAAAACGTCCATACTTAGACATAATAAAAATATTAGTAAAAAGATACAAAATATGACAGCATACACAAAATGTAGAGATGTGAATAAAAATTATTTTAGAATATGTTTGAACTTAAATGACTATCAACTTAATAGAGATTGCTATGTACTTAAAATGTTATATATGAAACTCATGGTAACCACAAACCCAAAACCAAAAATAGATTAAAAAAATAAAAATAAAAAAAAAATCCAGGCCTAACACTGCAGAAAGTCATCACCTTTAATTACTTTAAATGTAAATGGTCTAAATGTTCCACTCAGTAAAGAGTAGAAATGAATTTTAAAAAGCAGGACTCAAAAAAAAAAAAAAAAAAAAAACAGGACTCATCTATATGCTACCTACAAAAGACCCGCTTTAGACCTAATGACATGTACAGACTAAAAGTGAAGGGATGAAAAAAGATACTTGATACAGGTGAAAGAAAAAAAAAAAGGCCAGTGTAGCAATACTTCTTTCAAACAAAATACACTTTAAAACAAAGGCTGTTGGGGCATCTGAGTGGCTCAGCTCATTGAGCATCTGACTTTGGCTCGGGTCATGATCCCAACGTCCTGGGATCAAGCCCTGCATTGGGCTCCCTGCTCAGCAGAAAGCCTGCTTCTCCCTCTCCCTCTGCCACTTCTCTGCTTGTGTATGCATACTCTCTGCTTCTGGCAAATAAATTTTTTTTAAAAAGAGAAAAACAAAAAACCAAAGGCTGGGTAATGAGACAAAAGGCATTACATAATGATAAAGGAACCAATCCAATAAAAAGACATAAAAAATTTCTGTCCACCCAACACAAGAGCACCTAAATACATAAGGCAAATGTTAACAGACATAAAGGGAGAAATTGACAGTAATACAGTAATAGTACATGACTTTAACACTCCACATAACAGACATTTTCCGGACAGAAAATCAATAAGGAAATTGTCATTAAGTGACACATTAGACCACATGAACATAATATACATAGAACATTTCCATCCAAAAACAACACAATATACATTCTTTTCAAGTGCACATGGAACATTCTCCTGGATACATGTTAGGACACAAAATAAGCCTCAATAAATTTATATGTGAACCACACTAATGTCACCTTGGACAAATCTATCATGGGGACATTTCTGTGACTAGAAATCTTAAGTACAGCTCCTGTACCCTGATTTTTTTGTTTGTTTCACTACACCCTTAAGTAAACTCTCAGGGCTTAATGTCCTTGATCTACTCTGCAGATATGACTATGATACACATTCTCCAGCATGTACTCCCAGACTCCAGGGCTATAAAAGCAGGTCTTAAGGGCAGTGTTAGAGAGATCTACTTGTCTTGCAGCCATCAAAGACATTCTTCTATCCAAAAGTCCCCATAATAAACTATTTCTCATCAACCTGGATTTGTCAGACTTCTTCAATCTCTACCAGTCTTCATTTTTTGCCTTTGGAGGTCATTTTGTATATACCTCCCTTTCATGGAACAATTTAAGACGACAGGAATCCTATCATTCATCTTTTCTGATGACAATATGAAACTAGAAATCAATTATAAGGGGGAAAAACACAAACACATGCCATCTAAACAAGGTTGCTACTAAACAATAAATTTGTCAACCAAGAAATCAAAGGAGAAACCAAAAAATGCATGGAGGCAAATGAAAATACAACAGTCCAAAAGTTTGAGGATGCAACAAAAGCAGTTCTAAGATGGAAATTTATATAATACAGGTCTAACTGAAAAAACAAGAAAAATTTCAAAGTAATTTAACCTTATACCTAAAGAAACTAAAAAAGGAAAACAAAGCCCAAAGTGAGTACAAGAAAGGAAATGATATAGATCAGAACATAAATGAATGAGAGACTAAACAAACATCAGAAAAGATGAGTGAAACCAAGAGCTAATTTGAAAAAATTAAAAAAAAAAACAGATATGTACAATCAAGAAAAAAAAACACAAATAACTAAAATCAGAATTGAAGGAAAAGTAACAACACCACAGAAATACAAAGAATTATAAAAGATTTTTTGAAAAATTGTATGCAAACAAACTGGACAACCAAGAAGAAATGGATAAATTCCTAGAGACATACACTCTTCCAACTGAATGAGGAAGACAGAAAATCTGAACAGAATGATTCCTAATAACAAATTGAATCATTAATCAAAAATCTACCAACAAACAGAGAAGTCCAGGACCAGATGGATTCACAGGTGAATCCTACCAAACATTTAAAGAAGAGTTCATATCTATATTCCTCAAACTATTCCAGAAAATAGAAGAAGGAGGGAAGCTTCCAAATACATTCTATGAGGCCAGCACTACCCTGATACCAAAACCAAAGACAGTAGATAAAAGAAAACTACAATATCCCTGATGAACAGAGATGCAAAAATCCTCAACAAAATATTAGAAACCAAAATTCAGCAATACATTGAGAGGATCATTCACCGCAATCAAGTGATATTTTTCCAAGGATGCAAGGATGGTTCGATATTCAAGAATCGATCAACCTAACGTACCACATTAACAAAACGAAGGATAGAAAACATGATCATCTCAGTAGATGCAGAAAAAGCATTTGACAAAATTAAAAATCTGTTCATGATAAAAATTCTCAACAAAGTAGGTTTGGAGCGAACATACCTCAGTGTAATAAAGGTCATATATGAAGAACGTACAGCTCACATCATACTCAATGGTAAAAAACATAACTTTCCCTCTAAGATCAGGAATAAGATAAAGATGTCCATTTTCACTTTTATTCAACATCGTACTGGAAGTCCTAGCTGCAGTAATCAGGGAAGAAAAAGAAATAAAAGGCATCCAAATTGGTAAGGAAGTAAAACTTGCACTATTTGCTAATGACATGATACTATATATAGAAAATCCTACAGTGTCCACCAGAAATAATTAGGGTGGACAAACGACTTTCAGGAAAGCTGCAGGAAACAAAATTAATATAGAGAATTCTATTCCATTTCTATATACTAATAATGATGTAACAGAAAGAGAAATTAAGAATTGGGCAAAAAAAAGAAAACACCCAGGAATAAATTCAACCAAGGAGGAGAAAGACTTGTACTCTGAAAACCTGTAGAACGTTAATGAGAGAAATTGATAATGACACAAATGAAAAGGTAATCTGTTCTAATGGACTAGAAGAATATTATTACAATGGATTAGAAGAATATCATTACAATGTCTATACTACCCAAGCAATTACAGATTCAGTGCAATCCCTATCAAAATACCAACAGCATTTTTTCACAGAACTAAACCCTCAAATTTGTATGGAACTGTATAAGATATTGAACAGCCAAAACAATCTTGAGAAAGAAGAGCAAAACTAAAGATGGTTCCAAATTTTAAGATATACAACAAAGCTATAGTAATCAAAATAGTATGGTACTAGCACAAAAATAGACACATCGATCAACAGAACAGAATAGCAAATCCAGAAATAACCCCACCATTATATGGTCAATTAATCTGTGGCAAAACAGGCAAGAATATACAATGGGGAAAATACAGCCTCTTTAATAAATGATGCTGGGAAAACTGGACAGCATATGCAAAAAATGAAACTGGACCTGGACCACCTTCCTACACCTACACCACAAAAATAAATTCAAAGTGGACAAAGACCTCATTGTGAAACCTGAAACTATAAAACTGGAAGCAAACAGAAGTGATAATCTCTTTGACATCAGCTTTAGCAACATTTTTCTAGATATGTCTCTAGATAAAAAATAAACTATTGGGACTCCATCAAAATAAAAAGATTTTGCACAGCCAAGGAAACCACCAACAAAACCAAAAGGGAACCTGCTGAATGGGAGAAGATAACTGCAAATGACATATCTGATAAAGGATTAGTATCCAAACTATATAAAGAACTTACACAACACCAAAAATCCAAATAATCAAATTTTAAAATGGGCAGAGGACCTGAATATACATTTTCCAGAGAAGTCATACAGATGGGCAACAGATAAATCACTCAGATGCTCAACATCACTAATCATTAGGGAAATGCAAATCAAAACCACCATGAAATATCACCTCACACCTGTCGGAATGGCTTGACCCAACAAGACAAGAAGTAACAAGTGTTGGCAAGAATGTGCAGAAAAAGGAACCCTCCTTCACTGCCAGTGGGAATGTAATAAAATCTATCAACAATTCTCAAAATGTTAAAATACTTATGTAAATAGCACAAGTGAAAGCTCTAGTTAGCTCATTAGTAAGATAACCAACAGATTAATAACTAAAATAAGAATTTTTTAAATGAGTTTTTTTTTTATGTTGTCAATGAAAAGAAGTTCTGAGCAAAGTCTTGAAGGAGCTAAGAAAGATAAGGGGTTTTATAGAGGAAGAATGTTTCAGAAAGAGTGAATAGCCACAGAAAAGACTCTGAGGTGTAAGTATGCCTGACATGTTCAAGGCAAAACGAGAACAGACTGACTAGAACAAAGTGAGTGGGAGGGAAGTAATAGGAAATAAGATGGGAAACATTAGAAGGGCCAAAACATGTACATCAGAGGTTCTCAATATTGATACCCTTGGCAACCAACCAGGGAATTTTTTAAAATACTGATGTCTGGGTCTCCAGACTTCTATTTCCCCCTGAACACAAAATAATTGAATGGATGCATGGATGGAAGGAATTTATTAAGTAATGGATCTTACACATAATCTTGGAGTAACATTGATGATCCTGGAAGATATACCTTATGCTTGCATAGATTAGAGTAACCCATGACATTTTGCCTCAAATACCCAAATTTGAGAATGATAGATTAAGTGAAAAGTAAACTGGTATTTGCAGCTAAATGGACCAGGGTTGCCATGAGACTCCACTTATATTCAACTACAAATTTGGACTATTGGTGCAGAACTTGAAAAGTCTTGTGAAGATTACATGAAATAAAAAGTGCCTAAAATAGTGAACACTTAGTAAGTAGTAGTTACTGTAAAAATATTTAAAGCAAGGGATTCATATTAGAAAGGGGAATTTCCAGAATATGAATTTAACAGAATGGAATGTAACACTGAACACTCCCACCTTTTCAGCATATTATCATGATAGAAAGTCAGGCAAATCGAAAGATGAATGGATAAAGAAGATGTGGTCTATGTATACAATGGAATATTCCTCAGCCATTAGAAACGACAAATACCCACCATTTGCTTCAACATGGATGGAACTGGAGAGTATTATGCTGAGTGAAGTAAGTCAATCGGAGAAAGACAAACATTATATGTTCTCATTCATTTGGGGAATATAAATAATAATGAAAGGGAATATAAGGGAAAGGAGAAGAAATGTGTGGGAAATATCAGAAAGGGAGACAGAACATAAAGACTCCTAACTCTGGGAAACGAACTAGGGGTGGTGTAAGGGGAGGAGGGCGGAGGGTGGGGGTGAATGGGTGACGGGCACTGAGGGGGGCACTTGACGGGATGAGCACTGGGTGTTATTCTGTATGTTGGTAAATTGAATACCAATAAAAAAATAAATTTATTTTAAAAAATAATAAAAAAAATAAAAGTCCCCAAAGTGGAAAGCAAAAAAAAAAAAAAAAAAAAAAAAAAAAAAGTCAGGCAAAATGAAGAAACAGAGAAATGTGTTCAAAATGAAAGAAGAGGACAAAACCTCAGGAAAAGAACAAAATAAAATGGAAATAAGCAATCTGCATGACAGAGTTCCAAAAAATAGTCCTAAAGATGCTCAGCACACTTGGGAGAAGAATGGATGAACACAGTGGGAACTTCAACAAAGAGATAAAGAACCAATCACAGCTGAAGAATATAATCACTGAAATGAAGAATTTAAGAGAGGGTGTCAAAAGCTGATTAAATGATACAAATGAATCACTGATCTGGAAGACAGAGTAATGGAAATCACACAAGATAAAGAGCAAAAAGAAAAAAAAAGAAGGAGGCTTCATAAGGTGATCAGCTGATTTTTCAGCAGAAACTTTGCAGGCCAAAAGAGAATGGCACCATATATTCAAAGACTGAAAGGAAAACAACCCTACAAAGAAGAATATTCTACCTAGCAAGGTTATCTTTCAGAACTAAAGGAGATATAAAGAGTTTCCCAGGCAAACAAAAGTTAAATTCATTACCACTAAATTATCCTTATAAGAAAAGTTCCAGAGATGACCTTCTTAAGAGGAAAGGAAAAAGCTAAAACTTAGAAGAAAATTATGAAAGGAAAAAATTTCACAGGTAAAAATAAACATATAGTAGGGATGCCTGGTTGGTTCAGAAGGAAAAGCACATTACTCTTGATCTTGGGCTCATGAGTTTGAGCTCTACATTGAGTGTAGAGATTACAAAATAAAAATAATAAAACTTTAAAAATAAATAAATATACAAAATACAAAAGTAGTAAATTCATTTATATCTAAAATATTACTTAAGGCATTCACAAAAATAGATGTAATAATATGACATCATATACATAATAAAACATGGAAGGAGGAGTAAAAATGTACTTTTTAAAAATGTGTTTTATTATATAGACTGCTATATATTTAGGATGCTACAAATGATCGTCATGGTAACCACAAACCACAAAGTCATAATAGATACACAAAAAATAAAGAGAAGAAAATCTAAGATTAACACTAAAGGAGTCATTAATCACAAGGGAGAGAGGAAGAGAAAAGGAACAGAGAATTGCATAAACAATCAGAACACAATTAACAAAATGACAAAAAGTACATACCTACCAATAATTTCTTTAAATGTAAATTGTCTAAATCCTTCCATCAAAAACATAGAAGGATGGAATGATTTTAAAAAAATAAGGCGCATCTATATGCTACCTACAAAGGACTCACTTCAGACCCAAAGACACATACAGACTGAAAATGAAGGGATGGAAGAAGATATTTCATCCAAAATAGAAGGAAAAAGACTATGGTAGCAATATTTATACCAGACAAGATAGATTTCAAAACAAAGACTGTAACAAGAGACAATGGCATTACCTAATGATAAAGGAATCGACCCAACAAGAGGATATAACAATTATAAATATCTATGCACCAAATATAGGAGTACCCAAATATATAAAGCAAATATTAAGAGTCATAAAAGGAAACATTGATAGTTATACAATAATGGTACTTTAAGACCTTACTTACATAAATGGATAGGTCATTGAGACAGAAAATAAGGAAGCAAGGGCCTTGAACAACACATTAGGCCAGATGAACTTAAGAGAGATAAAGAAAACATTCCATCCAAAAATAGCAGACTACACATTCTTTTCAAGTGCACCTGGAACATTCTCCAAGATAGATCACATGTTAGGCCACAAAACAAATCTCAATAAATTTAAGAAGATTAAGGTTATATCAAGTATCTTATCTGACCATAATAGTATGAAATTGGAAATAAATTACAAAAAAAAAATTTAAACACAAATATGGAGCATGAATAACATGCTACTAAATGACAAGTCAACTGAGAAATCAAAAAATACTTTAGACAAATGAAAATGGAAATAATGCTCTAAGATCCGTGGGACATAAGCAAAAGGAGTTCTAAGAAGGAAGTTTATGCAACATAGGCCTACTTCAAAAACACAAGCAAGGAAAAATTTCAAATAAACTATCCAATATTACTCTCTAAGGTAGCAAGGGAAAAAGAACAAATGAAGCCCAAATTAGTACATGGAAGGAACTAATATAGATCAGAATGGAAATAAATGAAATAGAGAATTTTTAAAAACCCAGAAAAAAAAAATCAATGAAACCTAAGTCTAGTTCTTTGGTCAACTTCTAGCCAGACTCATTTAAAAAATAAGGAAAGAAAGAAAAAAAGATAGAAAGAGGAACCCCAAATAAAATCTAATATGAAAGATATGGGGATGCCTGGGTGGCTCAATGGTTGAGTATCTGCCTTTGGCTTAGGGCGTGATCCCAGGGTCCCAGGATCGAGTCCCACATCAGACTCCCCACAGGAAGGCTGCTTTTCCCTCTGCCTATGTCTCTGCCCCCACCCCGTCTCTCACGAATAAATGAAATCTTTTTTAAAAAATTGTAAATAAATAAAATATTTTTTAAAAAAAGAAAGATACGAACTACAAATGACAACACAAAATAAAAAGAATTCTAAGAGATGATTAGAACAAGTATACCCCCAAAATTGGACAAACTAGAATAAATTAATAAATTCCTGGAAACATACAATCTTCCAAGACTGAATCATGAAGAAATAGAAATTCTGAATAGAGCAATTACTACTAACAAAGTTGAATTGGTACTCAAAAAAACTCCCAACAAACAAAGGTCCAGGACTGGATGGATTCACATGTGAATTCTACCAAACATTTAAAGAAGGGTTAATACCTATTTTTCTCAAGGTATTTCAAAAATAGAAGAAGAAAGAAAACTCAAACTCATCCTTCCAAACTCATTTTATCCCAAACTCAGGCCACTGTTATTGGGATACCAAAACCAGACAAAGAAAATCCAGGACAATATCCCTGATAAACATAGATGCAAAAATCCTCGACAAAATATAAGCAAAACAAATTTAACAACACATTAAAGGAATCATTTAGCGCAACTAACTTGGATTTGTTTCAGAGATGGCAGGATAGCTCAGTATCTGCAAATCAATGAACATGATACACTGCATTAACAAAATGAAGGATCAAAACCATATACTCATTTTAATAAATGCAGAAAAGCATTTGACAAAATTCAACATCTACTTACAATAAAAGCTCTCAACAAAGTAGGTTTAGGGAGAACATACCTAAATATAATAAAAGCTACATAACAAGCCTTCAACTAACATCATACACATTTTATGATGAAAGTGTTAAAGCTTTTCCTCAAATATTAGAAATTTGATAAGAATATCCACTCTCAAAAAAAAAAAAAAAAAAAAAGAATATCCACTCTCTCTACTTTTACTCAACATAGTACTAGAAGTCCTAGTCTCAGTAGTCAGGCAACAAAAAGTAGTAAAAGGTATCCAAATTGGTAAGGAAGAAGTAAAAACTGTCACTATTTGTGGATGACATGATATTATATAGAGAAAATACCAAATAGTCTACTAAAAAACCATTACAACTAATTTAAAAAATTCAGGAAAGTTGTAGGATACAAAATTAACATTAAAAAAACTGTTGATGCGATCCCTGGGCGGCACAGTGGTTGAATGTCTGCCTTTGGCTCAGGTCCTGATCCGGGGATCCTGGGATCAAGTCCCCCATGAGGAGCCTGCTTCTCCATCTGCCTGCATCTCTGCCTCTCTCTGTGTGTCTCTCATGAATAAACGAAATCTTAAAAAAAAATGTATTTCTATAAACTAATAAAAAAGTAGGAGAAAGAAAAATTAAGTAATTCCATTTACAATTGCACCAAAAGGAATAAAACCCCTAGGAATAAATTTTGAAAAAGAGATGAAAGACATATACTCTGAAAACTATAAGATATTGATGAAAGAAATTGAAGACAACACAACAAATGTAAAGATACATGATGCTCATACATTGGAAGAATTAATATTAAAATGCCCATACCACCCAAAGCCATCAACAGATTAAATGCAATCCTTATCAAAATAACAATGGGTATTTTTCACAGAACTAGGACAAATAATCCTCAAACTAATATGGAATCACAAAAGACCCTGAATAGTCAAAGTAATTCTGTGAAAAATAACAAAGCTGGAGACACCAACAACAACTGATTTCAAACTATACTACAAAGTCATACTCATACGTGGAATTTAAGAAACAAGACAAATGAACACAAGGCAAAGACAAAGAGGCAAACCAAGAAACAGACTTTTAACTATTATAGGAAAGGTTACCAATGGGGAAGTTGGGGGTTGGGAGATGCGTTGAGTAGGTGATGAGGATTAAGGAGTGCACCTATGATGATCACTGGATGTTTTATGTAAGTGTTGAAACACTGAATTATACACCTGAAACTAATATCACACTGTATGTTAACTAACTGAAATTTACATAAAAATCTTTAAAAAACACACAAAGCTATAATAATCAAAACAGTATGGTACTGGCACAAAAATAGAT
This sequence comes from Canis lupus familiaris, assembly GCF_011100685.1. Taxonomy (NCBI): domain Eukaryota; kingdom Metazoa; phylum Chordata; class Mammalia; order Carnivora; family Canidae; genus Canis; species Canis lupus. Next base: position 16,698,338 of record NC_049234.1, on the reverse strand, counting down.
ACATGGGTCAATAGAACAGAATACAGAGCCCAGAAATAAACCCACCATTATATGGTGAATTGATCTATGACAAAGGAAACAAAAAAATAAAATGGAGAAAAGACAGTCACTTTAACAAATTCTGTTCAGAAAACTGGACAGCTACATGCAAAAAAAATTGAGCCTGGACTACTTTTTCACAGCAATATACAAAAAATAAAAACCTCAAAATGGATTAAAGAGTTAGATGTAAGACCTGAAACCATAAAATTCCTAAAATGAAAACATAGGCAATAAACACTTTGACATCAGTTGTAGCAATATTTTTGGATCAACCTTCTCCTGTACCAGCATGAAAAGAGATAAAACAAACAAGTGAGACTTTAAGAAAGTTTTACACAAGGAAGGAAACCATAAACAAAACAGAAAGCTATCCTATTGTATGGAAGAGATATTTGCAAATGATATATTTAATAAAGGGTTAATATCCACATTTTATGAAGAACTCATACAATTGAACAAAAAAAAATAGTTAAAAAATGGACAATGAATAAACAGTTTTCCAAAGAAGATAAACAGACAACCAATAGGCGCATGAAAAGGAACTGGACATCCCTAATCATCAAAGAAATGCAAAACTACAAAGATGTATCATGTCACATCTCTCAGAACGGCTATTATCAAAAAGACAAGAAATGTTGGCAAGGATGTGGATAAAAGTGAACTCTTGTATACTATTGATAGAAATATAAATCGGTGCAGCTACAATGGAAAACAGTAGAGTTTCCTCACAAAATTATAAATAGGACTACCATATGTCCTAGCAGTTCTACTTCTGGGTATTTATCCCTACAAAATGAAAACACCAATTCAAAGAAATATATGTACCCTTATATACAATAACCAAGACATGGAAGCAATCTAAATGTCATTAATAGATAAATGGATAAGAATGTGTGGTGTGTGTGTGTGTGTCTGTGTACAATGGAGTATTAATGGAATATTACTTCCATTAATGGAATATTACTCAGCCATAAAAAATTGAATGAAATCTTACCATTTGTGTCAATGTAGTGGACAAGGAGAATTTTATGTTAAATGAAATCAGACAGAGAAAAACAAAAACCATATCATTTCATTTATATTTGAAATCTAAAAAACAAAACAACAACAAAATCGTAAGTACAAAAAACTGGTGGTTTCCAGAGAGAAGGGAGTGGGGGATGAGAACATAGGTGGAGTGGATTAAGAGGTACAAACTTCTAATTATAAACAAACCACAGTGATGGAATGTATCATGGAGAATATAGTCAATAATGTAATGATTTTATATTTGTGACAAATGGTAACTAGGCATGTGACTATTTTGCAAGGTACATAAATGTTGAATTGCTATGTTATACATCTGAAACTAACATATAACACTGTATATCAACTATACTTCAATATTTTTTAAAGAATTCCAAATAGAAGTCAGAGATGAAGAATAATGACCTGAACTGAAAAATATACTAGGGATGCTCAATTGCAAACTAGATGAAACAGAAGACTGGATCAATGAACTCAAAGATCAGGCAGTGGAACTCAATCACTCAGGGCAACAATAAGGAATAAAAAAATGATAAAAGTGAAGACAGTTTAAGGAACTAATAGAACAACATCAAGGTACTGATATTCATATTACACTGGTCCCAGAAGACAAGAGACTGAGAAAAGTGCAGAAAATTTATTTTAAGAAATAATGACTGAAAATTTTCCTAACTTGGAGAAGGAAACAGACATTCAAATCCAGGAATTCCAGAGAGTTCCAAATAAGAGGAATTCAAAAATTCCCACAGCAAGAGACGTCATAATTAAAATGTCAAAAGTTAGGGGCACCTGGGTGGCTCAGTCAGTTAAGCATCTGATCCTTGATCTCAGCTCAAGTCTTGATCTCAGGGTATGAGTTCAAGCCCCACATTTGGCTCCACACTGGGCATGAAGTCTGCTTAAAAATAAAAATAATAAAATGTCAAAAGCTAAAGACAAGGAGAGAATCTTAAAAACAGTAAGAGAAAAGCAACGTGTCATATACAAAGGAATACTCATAAGGGTATCAGCAGATTTTTCAGCAGAAACTTTGCAAGCCAGAAAAGAGTGGCATGAAATATTAAAAATGAAGAGAAAAAAAAATCCCAGGGAAGTATCTACTCAGAAAAGTTGTAATTCAGAATTGAAGAGGAAATAAAGAATTTTCCAGACAAGCAAAAGTTAAATGTGTTCATGACTACCAAACTGACCTTACAAGAGATGTTAATGGGATTTTCTTAAGCCAAAAAGAAAGAAAGAATGTTAATTAGTAACAGAAAATATGTGAAAGTTTAAACTTCACTGGTAAAGGTAGATAAAAGTAAGAGCAGTGGGTTAGTCATTCATAAAGCTAGAATGAAGGTTAAAAGACAAAAGTAGTAAACATAACTACAACAATTAGCTTAGGGATACACAAATAAAAAGATATAACATGTGGAATCAAAAAATTAAACACGGGGGGAGGGGAAGACTAAAAATTTAGTTTTAGAATTTTCTCAAATTTGAGTTGTTATCAACTCAAAAATAGATTGTTATAAACATAAGTTGTTACATGTAAGCTTCAAACCAACCCACAAGAAAAACCCTTGGTAGATACACAAATAATAAAGAGAAATGAATTAAGCATTCCACTAAAGGATGTCATCAAACCACAAAAGAAGAGAGCAAGAAAAGAAGGGACAGAAGAACTACCAACATCCGGAAAACAATTAGCAAAATGTCCATATGTACATACACACCAATAATTTCTTTAAATGTAAATGGACTATATTCCCCAACAAAAAGAGTGGCTAAATGGATTAAAAACAAGAACCATCTATAATCTGCCTACAAGAGACATCAGATGTAAGGACATACACAACTTAAGAGTGAAGGGATGGAAAAAGCTATTCCATGTAAATGAAAATTAAAATAAAGTTGAGGTAAATGTATTTATATCTGATAAAATACTTCAAAACAAACACTATAACTAGAAGAAAGAAGAGTAACAATAACAAAGAAGAGTATTAAATACTGATAAAGAGGTCAATCCAACAGCGAATAAAATATGTGCCAAGACAGGAGTACTAAGTATATAAAACAAATATTAATAGACCTAAAGGGAGAAATAAATAGCAAAACAGTAAAGTTAGGTAATTTTAATGCTTTACTTTCATCAATGGATAGATAATTCAGACAGAATCAACAAGGAAAAATCTGCTTTAAAAGACATTAAACCACTTGGAGTTGGGCATGTACAGGAGAAAGAACAATACACATTCTTTTAAAGTGCACATGGAACATTCTCCAGGACTGATCATATGCTTGGTCACAAAACAAGTCCCAATACTATTAAGAAGATTGAAATTATATCAAGCATACGATAGTATGGAACTAAAATCAATTATAAGAATAAACCTTATAATTCACAGGTAGGTGGAGATTAAACAACATGCTGCTGAACAACCAATAGGTCAAAGAAGAAATAAAAAGGGAAATAAAAAATATCTTGAAACAAATGAACACTGAAATAAAACATACCAATATTATGGGATGCGGCAAAAGCTATTCTTTTTTTTAAGATTTTATTTATTTATTCATGAGACCCACAGAGAGAGAAAGGCAGAGACACAGGCAGAGGGAGAAGCAGGCTCTGTGCAGGGAGTCCGATGTAGGACTTGATCCCAGGACTCCGGGATCATGCCCTGAGCCAAAGACAGACGCTCAACCACTGAGCCACCTCAACCACTGAGACGCTCAACCACTTTTGCTAGGTATCCCAGCAAAAGCTATTCTAAGAGAGAAATTCACAGCAATAAATACCTATATCAAGAAACAGGGAAAATATCAAACAAATAACCATTCTCAAGGAACCGGAAAAAGAAAAAATGAAGCTCAAAGTTACTAAAAGGAAGGAAATAACAGATTAGAAAAGATTGATGACCTTAAGAACTGGTTCTTTGAACAGATAAAACAGATAAATTGACAGACCTTTAGTTAGACTCATCAAGTAAAAAAAGAAAGAGGGCTTAAATAAATACAATTAGAAATGTAAGAGGAGATGTTACCATTGATGTTACCATCAGATGTTATCTGATACCAGGTATACAAAAGATCACAAGAAACTACTATGGACAATTATACATCGACAATTTGACAACCTGGAAGAAGTGGATAAATTCATAGAAAGATACAACTTCCCAAAACTTAACCATGAAGAAATAGAAAATCTGAACAGACCAATTACTGTTAAAGAGGTAGAATCAGTAATCAAAAACCTCTCAAAAACCAGAAGTGCAGATATATTCCCTCGTGAATTCTACCCAACATTTAAAAAATAATTAATACCAGGGGCACCCATGTGGCTCACAGTAAAGCATCTGACCCTTGATTTCAGCTCAGGTTATGATCTCAGGGTTGTGAAATTGGGCCTTGCATCAGGCTCCATACTCAGCACAGAGTCTGCCTGAGATTCTCTCTTTTCCTTTCGCTCTGTCCCACTCCACACTCTCACTCTTTCTCTCTCTCTAAAATAAATAAATAAATCTTAAAAAAAAAAAGAATACTTGTAATTCTGGTGTTTTTTTTAAAGATTTTATTTATTTATTCATTAGAGACACACAGAGAGAGAGAGGCAGAGACATAGGCAGATGGTGAAGCAGGCCCCATGCTGGGAGCCCAATGTAGAACTCAATCCCAGGACCTTGGGATCACGCCCTGAGCTGAAGGTAGACCCCCAGCTGCTGAGCCACCTAGGCCTCCCATAAGAATACCAGTCATTCTCAAACTGTTCCAAAAAATAAAAGAGTAGGGAACACTTGTAAACTCATTTACCAGGCCAGCATTACCCTGACGGCAAAACCAGATAAGGATGCCACAAGAAATTACAGGCTAATATCCCTGTTGAACAGAGATGCAAAAATGCTCAACAAAATATTAGCAAACCAAGTTCAACAATACATTAAAAGGATCATTCACCACAATCAAGTGGGATTTATTCCAGGGATGCAAGGATGGTTAAATATCCACCAATCAATTAACATGATACATCATATTAACAAAATGAAGGATAAAAACCATATGATTATTGAAATAGATGTCAGAAAAAAGTATTTGAAAAAACTAAAAATCTGTTCATGATAAAAACTCTAAATAAAGTGGGTACAGAGGAAATGTACCTCAACATAATATGGACCATATATGACAGGCCCACAGCTAACATCCTACTTAATGGTGAGAAAATGGAAGCCTTTCCTCTAAGATCAGGAACAAGACAAGAATAACCACTCTTGCCACTTTTGTTCAACATAGTATTAGAAGTATCATCCAGTGCAACTAGGCAAGAAATAAAACGCAGCCAAGTTGGAAAGGAAAAAATAAGACTGCCATTGTTTGCAGATGACATGCTATTATAATTAGGAAACCTTAAAAATTGCCAAAAACAAATCACTATTAGAACTAATAAGCAAATAAATACGTTGGATAAAAAAGTCAATATTCAAAATAAGTCACATTTCTACACACTAATAAGTTACCAGGAAAATTAAGAAAAAAATTTTGTTTACACTTACATCAGAAAGAATACCTAGGAATAAATTTAGCCAAGGAAGTAAAAGACCTGTGCACTGAAAACTATACTACAATGATTAAAGAAATTGAAGACAAAAAGAAATGGAAAGATATTCCATACCCATGGATTAGAAGAACAAAAATTGTTAAAATGTCCATACCACCCAAAGCAATTGACACATTCAATGCAATTCCTATAACAATCCTGATAGTATTTTTCACAAAAATAGAATACTAAAACTTGTATGAAACTACAAAGACCCTAAATAGCCAAAGCAATCTTGAAAAATAACACAACTGGAGGTATCATGCTGCCTGATTTCAAGCTATATTACAAAGCTAGAGTAATCAGACAGTCTGGTATTGGCAGGCATATAGATCAGTGGAACAGAATAGAGAGCCTAGAAATAGACTCAAATTTTAATGGTCAATTAATCTATGACAAGGGCGCCAAAAACATGTAGGAAGGACAGTCACTTCACTAAATGGTGTTGGGAAAACCAGACAGCCACATACAGAAGAATGAAACTAGACCACTATTTTATACTACACACAAAAATTAACCCAAAGTAGATTAAAGATGAATGTATGACATGAAGTCATAAACCTCATAGAGGAAAACATAGGTGATAAATTCCTGACATCAGTATTAGTAGTGATCTTTTGGATCTGACACCAAAAGCAAAGGCCACAAAAGCAAAATTAAAAAGTGGGACTATATAAAACTCAAAACCTTTTACAGAGAAAAGGAAACCATCAACAAAATGAAAAGGCAACCTACCAAAAGGGAGAAAATATTTGTAAATCATTTATGAAAAGGAGTTAATATAAAATATATAAAGAATGCATACAACTCTAATAAAGAGAGGAACTAAATAAACATTTTCCAAAGATGACATACCAATAGCCAAAATGTATATGAAAAAGTGTTCAACATCTCTAATCAGGGAAGTGAAAATCAAAATTACAATGAAATATTACCTCATACCTGTTAGGATGGCTATTACAAAAGACAAGAAATAAGCAGTGTTGGTGAATAACAGGTACAGAAAAAGGGAACACTTGTGCACTGTTGGTGAAAATATAAACTGGTGCAGCCACTATCAGCAGGGAGGTTCTTCAAGAAATTAAAAATAGGACTACCATGAGATCCATCAAATCCACTTCTGGGTATATATCCAAAAACAAAAACAACAACTCAAAAATATATATGTTCACTGTACCATTATTTACAATAGCTGAGATATGCAAACAGCTCTTGTGTCCATTTATAGATGATAAATGGATAAAGAAAATGTAGTGTACCTATATAAAATGGAATATTATTCAGCCATAAAAAATTAAATATTCCCATTTGTGGCAACATAGACGGACCTTGAAGGTATTATGTTCAGCGAAAAAGTCAGACTCCACTTATATGTGAAATCTTAAAAACAAAACTAAACAAACCTCATAGATGCAAAGAATTGATAGTTGCCAGAGGTGGGGGCTCAGGGGGGAGCAAAATGGATGAAGCGGGTCAAAATGTACAAGCTTCCAGTTAAATAAGTAAATCATGGAAACTACTGTAAAATGGTGGCTAGAGTTAAGAATACTATATTAAACATTTGAAAGTTGCTAAGGGATTAGATCTTAAAAGTTCTCATCATAAGAAAAAAATTTTAACTGTGTATAGTAACATGTTAACTAGCCTTATTGTGGTGATCGTTTTGTAATATATACAGTTGAATCACTATGTTATATACCTAAAACTAACATAAAGTTAGAGACAAATTATACCTCAATAAAAAAAATAATAATAGTAGCTGGAGGACTTTCTATGTGTGAAGAGAGAACTGGACATCCAAGTTCACAAAGCTAATAGCACCCTTTTATCTTAATGCAAAAAGACCTTATTTAAGATATAGTATAATGAACCTGTCAAAATCAAAAATAAAGAAAGAATCCTAAAATTAGCAGCCAAGGAAAAAAGATAAGCTACAAAGGAACCCGCAATTAGGCTATCAGCAGAGAGTACAATGACAATTTCAAACTGTTGAAAAATAAAAATTGCCAGCCAAGAATACTTTATCCACCAATGTTATCTTTCAGATATGAAGAAGAAATAAAGATTTTCCTAGACCAAAAAAAAAAAAAAAAAAATCTGAAGTTCACCACCACCAGACTTGCCTTATAACAGATGCTGAAATAAGTTGTTCAAGCTGAAGAGACTTATCAGTAACATGAAAACATATGAAAGCTTACTGCGCACTGGTAAAAGTAAATATACAGTCAAACTTCAAAATTTTGAAGTTTTGAAGTCAAACTTCAAAAATTCTAATTCTGTAATGGTGTGTTAACCACTTAACTATGGTAGTAAGAGTCAAGGGAAAGCATATAAAGAATAATTATAGCTACGATAATTTTTTAAGTTAATATACACTATAGAAACAGGAAAAACATCAAATATTCAAAAGGGAAAAGTAAAATAGTGAAGATTTTGTAGATGATTGAAGTTAAAATACTCTCTGGCAAAAATGGGCTGTTTTACCTATTTAAGATATGTCTTATATAAGCTCATGGTAACTATGAGGTAAAAACCTAGTGTAAAATGACAAAAAAATAAAGGGGAAACAGTATATCACTATGGATGTTCCTCAAGAAATTAAAATAGAACTACTATATGATCTAGTAATCCCACTTCTGGGTTTATATCCAAAGGAAATGACAACTTCTCCCTCTCCACCTCCACCCCATATATACAGTGGAATAGTATTATTCCAGGATGAGAAAGAAGGAAATCCTGCCTTTTATGATAATATGCATGGACCTTAAAGGAATACTGTTAGGTGAGATAAGTCAGACAGAGAAATATGGATACTGTATGGTAACATACGTCGAATCCAAAAAAACTAAACTCAGAAATATAGAGCAAAATGGTGGTTACTAGTGGCTGGAGGATGGTGGGAATGAGGAGATGTTGGTCAGAGTATAAACTTTCAGTTATAAGACGGATAAGTTCTGGGGATCCAATGTATAGTGTGATATTGTAGTTAGTGATACCGAATTATACACTTGAAAGTTGCTAAGAGTTTATATCTTAAATGTACTAGCTTTGAAAAAAAGAAATGGTAATTATGTGATGAGATGGAAGTGTCAGCTTATCCTACTGTGGTAATCAGTTTGTAACACATAGGTGTATCAAATCAACATATGCACAACTTAATTGTGCATTATATAATTGTCAATTATATCTCAAAGCTGGGGGAGCATAAAGGAAATACAATAAATATTATAATTAACTGTATCACTTTTCCACCATCTTAGGAATCTCAGTTTCAAGATATCTTTTAAGGATCTTCTTTGAAACAATGAAGCTATATAGTGCTAGATAACTGGAAATAATCACAACATTCTTAGAAGTCAGAATTGGTCCTAAATAGTCATCCGTGAGAGTCCTAACCCACAGGCAGGTGAACACCTGCACCATATAGAAATACTCCACCTGGGGCAGCCTGGGTGGCGCAGCGGTTTAGCGCCACCTTCAGCACAGGGTGTGACCCTGGAGACCTGGGATGGAGTCCCACGTCGGGCTCCCTGCATGGAGCCTGCTTCTCCTTCTGCCTGTCTCTCTCTCTCTCTCTCATGAATAAATAAATAAAAATTAAAAACAAAAAGAAATACTCCACCTGTTAAAATTCTAAGGTGGTATGTCCTACTGGTTAGTACAATTCACTAGGTAACATTATACAATCTCCTATCATAACATTGTGTCTATGAAACCAGGCAACAAAATGAAAGGATATCAAATGAAACCCACTGGTATAAAGATCACTAAGTTCACAATCAGGTACACCTGTGTTTAAAACCCAGTTCTGTCACTAGTGTGCCCTGGACAAAGCTCTTCCCTTCTCTAAACCTCAATTTCCTTATCTATAAAGCTGGGTAGCAATACCTACACCTCAGGAGTCTGTGAGGATTAAATGCTCTGTGAACGGGACAGGCATCAAGCCGGGCCAACAGCTGGTACCTGGAAAGCATCAGTGAGCATGTAATTATATTCTTCTACACATTTCTCCTTTTTTCACTATTTTTACATTATCAGAACAAGCAATTTCTGTCAGTCTCTTATATAAAAACAATTTTTAAAATTTCTCTCATAAAATTTTGACAACATAGACAAGCAGCCACATTCCATAAAAATGGGAAGCAAGCCCTGTACTAAATCCCAAAGTGGAGTTGGGGCCCCAGGACAGTCGTGTGTGAATGGGCCATTTTGAAAAGAAGGAGCTACTTTTGATTACTTTTTTTGCCCTATGGTCTTACTTTCATGCTGATCCACTAAACATTCTTACACTATAGTCAACCAGCAGCATGTCAACATAGGACCTTTTAAAATGATGGGAGGGCAGGGTGGATTGTATTTCAAGAACATGCTTCCAGGAGCATCTGTTTCCTGCTCTTCATTCCACCTGCTTTTCTCCCAGCTGTGCTTCTGTCATGAGTGCACATGTGTAGGCCAGCCAGGCAGGTAATGGAAATGAATGAAACGGCCAGGTACATAGCAATAGAGGGTGAGGAGGGACAGTGGTGGACCGGATAAATGGAGGGGAGATGGGACGATAATGTCAGCTAAAATCTCATCAACTGCTGGTTCAGAAAAAAAATCTGTCATGGCACATTCAGGGGTTTATCAAACAAAGGTCAGGAATCCCTATTCTTATGTGGATACTTGGGATTTTTAAACGCAATGTATGATTCAAAATTGTTTTCAATATCATACTGGTCACACATCTGCTGATAGATGTAGCCCATTAGCCTCAACTTTGTGGGTTTTGTTGAGCCAAGTGTGAAGACAGAAGGGAAGCAATTTTGTACCACTAAAGCAAGTCTCCTTCAGCGCTATTCTCAGTCACTGCTTCAAAGACCATAGGCCGGCTGCTTCCTCTTTAAAAAGCATGGTCTTCATTTTTCCCAAAGCTTTTATATGATTCTCCAGGTCCGTAAGAATTTTTACTTGAATTTATGCTTAAGAATATGTCTGCTAGGGATCCCTGGGTGGCGCAGCGGTTTAGCGCCTGCCTTTGGCCTGGGGCACGATCCTGGAGACCCGGGATCGAATCCCACGTCAGGCTCCCGGTGCATGGAGCCTGCTTCTCCCTCTGCCTGTGTCTCTGCCTCTCTCTTTCTCTCTCTCTCTTTCTCTCTCTCTCCCTCTCCCTCTCTCTGTGTGACCATCATAAATAAATAAAAATTAAAAAAAAAAGAATATGCCTGCTAAAAATAAATAAATAAATAAATAAGAATATGCCTGCTAATACCTAATGTGATAGCTGTTGTATAAGCAAGCATTGCGTAAGTGCATAACCTAATGGAAACCTCTTCTTAGAAGCAGGGCTAGAAAAATTTAAATCTAGAGACAGAAGTGTCATCCTTTCAAATCCCCAAAATCCGAACAACACAGAGATTCTCAGATGTTATGAATGCAAGAGTTATGTGGGAGACTGTGAATCTGTAGGCTTGAAATATGGCCCAAGAATCTGCCTTTTAAACAAGCATTCCTGTAGTTCTGAGGCCAGCAATTCCCAGATGACATTTTCAGATTGCACAATTTAGCTTTATCCTTGGAGTTGCCACTTCGAACACTTGGCCAACATCTGGAGCCCCAACTGGTGGGTGGAAGAGCCCTCCATGATCAGCTATTATTTATACTCTAGGACTAATTAATTCTCAATTGGCCAACAGCTGTTCAGCAGGAAGTTCTTATACAATTCAAGGATGAAATGAAGCTCTCCAAGTTGAACAAACTTGTACAGTGTTATTTCCATGGGGCATTTGGCCAAAAGGGTTTTCACGTCCCACTTTAATTATCCCAGCTGCTGAAAGTCTCCTCCCTGCTAGGGAAATGAGCGAGAACCAATAGATGGATAATAATCCTATCAAGAGCAATGATTAAAACACCAATGGATTATCTTTATAAAGCGAGTTTTGACCTAGTGGTTGAGGGCATGGGATTGGAATAAGGGAAAGGTGGGTTCAGTATCAGCCCTGCTTCTAACTAGGAAGCATGATGAATGTCTTAATTTCTCCAACTTTTGGTTCTCTGCTGTGGAAACTGGTAAGTCCTCTGTGAGGATTAAATAACATAAAGCAAGCAAAGCACTTAACATAGTTACTGGCCCATGGTAACTGCTGTATGTCTATTACATTTTAGTCAGGCCAGAAATATCTGGGTTCTTTACACTGAGCAAGGTCTGATTCCAGCTGCCAGGTTTATGAACATGAACAAAATAGACCCAGTTCCCGCTCTCACAGAGCTACTTTTCTGGTAAGTGCAAGGGAATCAGGATGGTTTCTCCAAAGAAATCAGCCCTTCTTTGGTTTCCCCAAAGGAATTGTTCCTCTTCTGTTTCCACAATATTTTATTTATACCTCTTTTAGGAAACTTGTCACAATCTACAGTGTAACTCAATGCTTATTTATCATTCTTTTGCTACTTGACTATGAACTTTAAGAGGACTTGTCAGTAATTTCAGAAATCTTTAGACCAGTGAGTGACTAAGAGTTGGGGTTTGTTAAATTTTTATTGGATTTACATTCACCAATGGTAAAGGGTGAAAATAAAAAAACTCATTGGGCCAATGTCTGCAGATACTCTTAAGAGTGGAATATGAATTCTTATGGTTTTTAAAACCTCATTGTCTTGCCTTAAAAACAAAGAAGGGGGGCAGCCCCGGTGGCTCAGCGGTTTAGAGCCACCTTCAGCCCAGGGTGTGATTCTGGAGACCCGGGATCGTGTCCCATGTCGGGCTCCCTGCATGGAGCCTGCTTCTCCTTCTGCCTTGTGTCTCTGCCTCTCTCTCTCTCTCTCTCTCTCTCTCTCTCTCTCTCTCTCTCTCTCTGTCTTATGAATAAATAAATAAAATCTTTAAAAAAAAAACAAGGAAGGGAGAATAACTTATCTGCCACCCTCCATCTTCCGGTTGACAAAGATTCGTTCCATGGAATACTGACTACCCATCCCTTCTGGGACCACAGGAAGGTTTTCCTGCCTCACATGCTTTAAAGAAGCCCCATGAAATCAGGCTAGAAGCTCTGTTAAGGTTTGTTCTTGTAAAATTGTTCTGGGACCACCTAACAGAGGTAGTTATATTGGAACAAATAGCCAGAAGCCCCAGATTCAGGTAATACATTGACACATTTGGAAGAGAGCCCCCAAGAGTTTAAATGAGTGGTAAAATACAGGAGAATACTCGATTTGAGATCCTAAATTCCCATAATAATTCTTAGTGTGAAACTTTGCTTTCCAGGAAATAAGTGTTACTTTCTTCATGTTGTTTGAAAGGTAAAAGCAGCTGAATTTCTTTCCCAAGCCACCCCAGATGTGTTTAGATGGACTCTGCTGAAATAACAGAAAATGCCATATTTGCTTTTTTATACAAGCTGCATATGAAATGTCCCCTTCCTCGCCAAGCCCCCCTAATCATGATGAACACTAAATAAGGTTATGTGTGTGCACACACATTGCAATCTGGAAAGCTTCACAAATGTAAAACGATAACACAGTTTCCTCAGGAAGAAGAGCTATCATATTAGATGAAGATAATGTTAGCCTTTAATCTGAAAGTCAATTTCAACAAGATAAAAGGATATCACCCAGATAAAGTTGATTTCCTGGGGTAACTATTGCAAGTTTTATGAACTTAAAAGTTTAAGAGAATTTTAGCACTGAAGGCTTTCCTTGGTGAGACTCTGGAGCAGAAATAAGTTTCCACGATATTTTTGAAACTTTGTCACCATCAATGGTTTCCATAAACACACCCTAATGTACACAAGCAAGGACGAGGGGTATTTTCAATTTGAAAAACATTTACTGAACACCAGAGTCTATACTACATGCTAATAGCATATGGAGACATAATCCTTGCAATTATCCCTTCAAAGATTTCTTCAAGGAAGCAGTGAGTGGCATCTGAATTATACTTTGAAGAACGTGTGGGATTTTTCTTTGACAGGTGAACTACAGAGAATAGAAAAGGGTGTTCCAGAAGGAAAGACTAGCACAGGCAAAGGCAAGGAGACACAAATTAGCAGGGTTGATTTAGAAGCTTGAACATAAAGCAGCAAAGGCAAGGTAGCAGGCAGAGGTCAGGACTAACCGTGAAATTAATAAGCAGTGTTGCTGGACATTCTTACGGGTCCAAGAGCAACCAAAAATTTCTCCTTCCTTCAGCATAATCTTCTTTATCTCCCTATGTCCCCCACAAATACAGCCTCTCAACAGCCTTTTGTGCTTTCAGCTTTTAATCAGGTCATGTGGTATCTTCATACCTCCACAAACCAGAGAGTAGAAAGCTGAAAAACATTTCTAGACAATAAGTTTGCTTATAGAGTAGAACCATTTTTTATAAGACTTCTGGTTATAGCTGTTTATTTGTGACCTTTACTGCCAAAAAACTGAACTGCCCCATCATGCCTTCGATGTCTCTTAGAGCCTGGATGTATAGAAAGAACACTGGGCTCTGGAAAATCATTTAGAAGAAAGAACCAGAGAATTCCAATGTCTTCAGACTTTTCTCTGAAAAAAGTCTGGGTTGCAGGAAGAGGCATTCATGGTCAAGAGTATTGGCAAAAGGGGTAGGTCCTTGGCAATTAGGAGTGAAGAGCAGCCACACGAACAATTAGTTTTCCTGGAATCTTTGTTGATCTTGAGTCAAAGTTCAGGGCAAAAAGTCTTCGTAATGGCCCAACGGTGACAAATGATTAAGAGCTTAGGTACAGATACTTTTGCTGTTAAGAAAATAACTAACTAAGTAAATAAATAGAATAATAATAATACAATTTATTACCCACTTAATGATAGTAATACATTTATCATGGCTAGAATTTGTAGAACACTTTCTATGGGCCAAGCTCTACCTTAAGCATATCACATGCATTATCTCGTTTATTCTTTTCAATATCCCTATAAGGTAAATTCTGTTATTACCTCATCAGTGGATATTAAAACTGAATATGGCCTAGATTATAATGGCCAGTGAAGATTTCATTTGTTCTTAATACATTTCACAGCTCAACTGTAGATAGGTGAGACCATGCAACTAGTTCTGGCCAATGGACTCTAAACAGAAGTGAAGCATAGTTTTTTATAATTGAGCCAGTGAAAAGCCCATTTGTATTCTTCTTCCTTTCCCCCTCTTCCCCTGAACTCAAGTGATTAAGGAGGGTAGGAGTGCCACAGAAGCTACTAGCTGTTCGAACCTCCATCAGGCTGGTCACTATGAGGAACAGAGCCTTCTCATATACCTGGAATATATATGTCCCAAGAACAAGAGATATGCCTTTGTTGTGATAAGCCACTGAGATTTCAGTGTTAACTTATTACTACTGCTTAATCTAACCTGTCTGATAATGCAGTGAGGCCCCCAGAAGTTTAGTAACTTACCCTAAGTAATAAATCTAGTTAAATGAATGAGTTAAAAACAGAACCCAAGTTCCTGATTCCCAGGCAAGCCTTTCTGCTACACAAATTCAAATCTGACTTTAATAAGGGCCATAGCTTTTATCGCATCATTCACTATGTGTGTAGAAATGACTCCAAAACCTTTCCATGAAAGACCCAACTCATATGGGATGTCTTTCAAAAGCAGCTAATAGATTAGCCCTGACAGGGAAGGCTGGCTAGAGGCAGATGTGAAGGCTGAATTCCCAAGCAGACCCTGCATGTGACAAAGCTGAAATGTCACAAATATCAGAGTACAAGCAGAGGGATTGCCTAATAGCCTTACAATGTGACATAAATTTCCCGTAGTTGAAGGCCTGGCCTCAGGCTTGCCCAGTTTGGTCAGCAAACCTGACACAGATTCATTGCTCTGGATCTAATTTAAAGTATCCAACCCACAGATCACTTAAACCAGAAATCTAATTTGTCAATTTATAATAAGAGATGTGACTATCACATGGCTCACAATTATTTTGTTGTCTTAATTAATTAGTGAATATTGACAGTTGATACAATTGATCACTCATCCATCCTTGGATATTCTTGACCTGGCTTCCGGAATACATCACTCTCACTCTCTTGACTGTTGGTTTTTCCTGTCTCAGAGAAGCTCATCCTCAGATTCCTTTGTTGATTCCTCTTCACCAACCTATCCTTAATATTGGAATGCCCCAAGGCTCAGCTCCTTGAACTTATCTCTTCTTTCTGCATGTTCCCCTGATAATTTATTCCAGTCTTTAAGTTGTATCCACATGCTGATGACTCTCAACTTCTTATCTCCTGCTCTGACTTTAATCTTTAACTCTTAGCGGACTGTTTGATATCTCCAATGGGATATCTATTAGACATTTCAAAGTGAACATGTCCAGAGCTGATCTAATCTCCACATACAAACAAGCTCCTCCTGCAACTTCACCATCTTAGTTAATAGAACTCCATCATTAACCCACAACCTTGGACATCCTTGACTTCTCAATTTCTCTCACACACTCCACTTCCTACCTCCTAACAAAGTCCTCTATTAGTCCTTAAATATAGCTAGAATTCAACTACTTTTTACCACCTGTATTGCTATACTCACCAAGTCCAAGTCACCATCATCTCTTTCCCTGGATCATTGCAATAGCTTTCCAAATAGAATAGCTTTCACCTTGCAATAGCTTTCACCTTGGTCCTTTCACCTTGGTCCATTCCCTCGCTCAAACTCTTCCCAACAGAGAATTCAGAGTGATCACATTAAAACCTTTCTGAGAGAATAAACCTAACCAAAGAGGTAAAGGATCTATACCCTAAAAACTACAGAACACTTTTGAAAGAAATTGAGGAAGACACAGATGGAAAAATATTCTATGCTCATGGATTGGAAGAGTTAATATTGTGAAAATGCCAATGCTACCCAGGGCAATTTACACATTTAATGCAATCCCTATTTTGATATCATGGACCATGGACTTTCTTCAGAGAATTGAACAAATCATCTTAAGATTTGTGTGGAATCAGAAAAGACCCCGAATAGCCAGGGGAATATTGAAAAAGAAAACCAGAGCTGGGGGCATCACAATGCCAGATTTCAGGTGGTACTACAAAGCTGTGATCATATGTACCCAGTATGGTATGGGCACAAAAACAGGCACATAGATCAATGGAACAGAATAGAGAACCCAAAAATGGGCCCTCAACTCTATGGTCAACTAATATTTGACAAAGCAGGAAAGAATATCCACTGCAAAAAGTACAGTCTCTTCAATAAATGGTGCTGGGAACATTGGTCAGCCACGTGCAGAAGAATGAAACTAGGCCATTCTCTTACACCATACACAACGATAAACTTAAAATGGATGAAAGATTTAAATGTGAGACAAGAATCCATCAAAATCCTAGAGGAAAACAGGAAAGCACAGGCAACACCCTTTTTGAACTTGGCCACAGCAACTTCTTGCAAGATACATCTATGAAGGCAAGGGAAACAAAAGCAAAAATGAATTATTGGGACTTAATCAAGATAAAAAGCTTCTGCACAGCAAAAGAAAGTCAACAAAACTAAAAGACAACCTACAGAATGGGAGAAGATATTTGCAAATGACATATCAGATAAAGGGCTAGTATCCAAGATCTATAAAGAACTTATGAAACCCAACAGCAAAGAAACAAACAATCCAATCATGAAATGGGAAAAGACATGAACAGAAATTTCACCAAGGAAGACACAGACATGGCCAACAAGCACATGAGAAAATGCTCCACATCACAGGCCATCAGGGAAATACAAATCAAAACCACAATGAGATCCCACCTCACACCAGTGAGAATGGGGAGAATTAACAAGACAGGAAACAACAAATGTTGGAGAGGATGCGGAGAAAGGGGAACCCTCTTGCACTGTTGGTGGGAATGTGAACTGGTGCAGCCACTCTGGAAAACTGTGTGGAGGGTCCTCAGAGTTAAAAATAGAGTTACCCTGCAACCCAGCAATTGCACTGCTGGGGATTTACCCCAAAGATACAGATGCAGTGAAACAGCAGGACACCTGCAGCCCAATGTTTATAGCAGCAATGTCCACAATAGCCAAACTGTGGAAGGAGCCTTGGTGTCCATGGAAAGATGAATGGATAAAGAAGCTGTGGTCTGGGATCCCTGGGTGGCGCAGCGGTTTGGCACCTGCCTTTGGCCCAGGGCGCGATCCTGGAGACCCGGGATCGAATCCCACGTCGGGCTCCCGGTTCATGGAGCCTGCTTCTCCCTCTGCCTGTGTCTCTGCCTCTCTCTCTCTCTCTCTCTCTCTCTCTCTCTCTCTCTCTCTGTGTGTGTGTGTGTGTGTGTGTGTTACTATCATAAATAAATAAAAATTTATAAAAAAAAAAAGCTGTGGTCTATGTTTACAATGGAATATTCCTCAGCCATTAGAAACGAAGAATACTCACCATTTACTTCGACGTGGATGGAACTGGAGGGTATCATGCTGAGTGAAGTAAGTCAATCAGAGAAGGACAAACATTATATGGTCTCATTCACTTGGGGAATATAAAAAATAGTGAAAGGGAATAAAGGGGAAAGGAGAGGAAATGAGTGGGAAATATCAGAGACAGTGAGAGAACATGACAGACTCCTAACTCTGGGAAATGAACAAGGGGTAGTGGAAAGGGAGGTGGGCGGCGGGACGGGGTGACTGGGTGACAGGCACTGAGGGTGGCACTTGATGGGATGAGCACTGGGTATTGTGCTATATGTTGGCAAATTGAACTCCAATAAAAACATATACAAAAAGAAAGAAAAGAATAAAACCTTTCTCAGGGCACTTCACTTCTTTGTTCAAAACTTTCCAATGGCTTCCCATTTCACTCAGAGCAAATACCACTCATTGTAATGACCTTCAAGTTCCCACGCAAGTTCACTCTTCCCCATTACCTCTCTGATCACATTTCCTACTTCCTTTCCCCTTGCTCACTCCATTCTAGTCACTCTGGCCTCCTTGTAATGGAACAAGGTAGGACCATCACACCTCAGAAATATTATACTGCATACCTCCTTTGCCTGGAATGGTCTTCCTTCATATGTCCCTCACTCCCTCACCTTCTTCAAGTCTTTGCTAAATTGTGACCTTCCAAAAGAGGCCTTGCCTGATCACTCTACCAAAACTCGAGACATCTCCAGCATTTCTGATGCCCCTTCTTTTTTTCTCCATAGTACTTACCCAGAATTAAGGTACTATGTAGTATATGTATGTAGCACTGGAATTCCTGTTTCATTAATTCACCTCTATATCTCTAAGATTGAAACAAATAACCTTGAAACAGTAGATATTTGGCATTTATCTGGAATGAATGATTATTCTACAGTAGATCTATCCTGCTGAACTATGTTCAGGAAGTTGCTTAGTGAGTATGGATTTATGGGAAAAGGACAGTATCTGATGAGTCAAGTACTTTAATGACATCATTTTAAAACAGGGATATACCTGTCATAAGGACCAGAGTGCTCTGGACCGTGCAGCCATAGACTGTCCACTGCCAGCATTAGCTTTCCTCACCTCCGTGGCTAATGAAATCATTCTCCTGACAAACTGAACTATATTTTTGTTCAAGCACACTATGGTTACCAAAAGCTTGTTATTCAAAGCCTGCTATGGTCTAGGTACTATTCTGCCTCTTTTTATTTTTATTTTATTTTAATTAGCTAACATATAATATAGTACATCATTAGTGTCAGATGTAGAGTTCACTTAGTCATCGATTGCATATAATTCCCAGTGCTCGCATCACATCATGTGCTCTCCTTAATGCTCATCACCCAGTTAACCCATTCCCCCACCCACCTCCCCTATAGCTGTTCTGTTTCCCAGAGTTAAGAGTCTCTCATGGTTTGTCCTCCCCTCTGATTTCTTCCCTATCAGTTTTCCCTCCCTTTCCCTATGATCCTCTGCATGGTTTCTTATATTCCACATGTGAGTGGAACCATATGATCATTGTCTTTCTCTGATTGACTTATTTTGATCAGCATAATCCTCTTCAATTCCACCCACATCAATGTAAATGGTAAGATTTCATCCTTTTGATGGCTGAGTAATAGTCCATTGTATACATATACCACATCTTCTCTATCCATTCATCTGTTGATGGACAATCTGGGCTTTTTCCACAGTTTGGCTATTGTGGACATTGCTGCTATAAACATTGGGGTCCATGTGCACCTTTGGATCACTACATTTGTAGCAAGTGGTAGAACCATGTGGAAATCCTCCTCCCTCCTCCTTGGAGGACCGGCATAGGCAGATGCCATAGGAGTCGACAAAGTGTGGAGACTCCAATGGGGTCATGTGCCTCAGTTAAAAACTCTTGGTCACAGGCTTGGTGAACAGAGTGCTGATAGAAACCAAGACAAAAGTGATTGACTACTTTTCTCTGAGGGCACACTGAAGTGTGGGGGCCATAATCTTTCCATTCTGGCAGAGTAGATCAGTCACCAACATTTTCATTCTCATCCTCAAAATCAGCACAGAAAGCCTTCAGGGAACAAAAGCCACATAGAGCAATCCAGAGAGGCTTACATGAAGCCCAGCCACCTGGCAAGGGCAGTGCACCTCCACCCAGGCAAAGACACCTGAGAATCAGTGCACCTGGCCCCTCCTCCAGAAACCCAGCAGGGACATCCAGCTAATACCAAGCTTACCAATCACACAGAACTGAAAAATTCCAGTGCTAAGTGAAAATAGTATATAGAATTCAAGGGTTTTTTTCTCATGATTCCTTAGTCTTTCAGTTTAAAATTTCCTTTTTCTTTTTTCCTTTTTTCTCCTTTCAACTAGTTTCTTATTTTATTAACTCTTTAAGACTTTTTAAATTTTCATTATTACATTTACATTATATATATATATATATTCTTGTTTGACTTCCTTTCATTATATTCAATTTTATTTTTGTATATAAATAATTTTTTCTTTCTTTACAATTTTGTCTTCTAACAAACAGACCAAAATACACCCAGGACCTGGTGTATCACCCTGTTCTGTCCACCTGTTTAATATCCTCTCTTTTTTTGTTTTTTGGTTTCTGATCTCTTCTGATTTGTCTAGTGTATATTTTGCTGGGTGCTTGGCTGATATATTTACATTCCTGTTCTCTTGTTCATCTATTCTTCTCTGTACAAAATGACAACATGAAAAAATTCTCAGACAAAAAGAACAAGACACAGTACTAACTGCGAGACTTAACAAATATGGATATTAGTAAAACGCCAGAGCTAGAATTCGGAATAACAACTATAAAGATACTAGCTGGGTTTGAAAAAAGCATAGAAGACACTAGAGAATCCCTTTCTGGTGGGGATCCCAGGCAGTTTAGCGCCTTCCTTCGGCCCGGGCATGATCCTGGAGTCCTGGGATCAAATCCCATATTGGGCTCCTTGTATGGAGTCTGCTTCTCCCTCCGCTTCTCTCTCTCTCTCTCATGAATAAATAAATAAATATTTTTTAAAAAAAGAATCCCTTTCTGGAGAAATAAAAGAACTAAAACCTAATCAGAATGAAATAAAAAAGGTTATTAATGAGATGCAATAAAAAATGGTACTCTTATTCTAGGATAAGTGAAGCAGTAGAGAGAATTAGTGATATAGATATGATAAAATTATGGAGAAAAAAAGACTGAGGAAAAGAGAGATAAACAACCACTGGATCATAAGGGGAGTATTTGAGAGATCAATGATACCATAAAGCAAAACAATATTAGAATAATTGGGATCCCAGAGGAAGCAGAAAGGTGGGGGGTGGAGGAGAAGGTACATTTAAGCAAATTATAACTGAGAATTTCCCTAATCTGGGGAATGAAACAGGCATTGAAGTCCAGGAGACACAGAGAACCCCCAAAATCAATAAAAACAGATCAACCACTCAGACATAATAGTGAAGCTTGCAAATGTCAGAAACAAAGAAAATCCTGAAAGCAGCTCAAGACAAGAAGTCCTTAACCTACAGAAGTAGAAACATAAGGCTGGCAGCAGACCTACCCACAGAGACCTGGCAGGCCAGAAAGGACTGGCATCACATTTTGAAGGTGCTAAATGAGGAAAAATATGCAGCCAAGAATACTTTATCCAGCTAGGATCTCATTCAAAATAAAAGGAGGGATAAAAAGCTTCCAGAACAAACAGAAACTAATCAACAAATTTGTAATCACCAAATCAGTCCTACAAGAAATATTAAAAGGGATCCTGGAGGTGAAGAAAGGGCCCCAAAGTAACATAGACCAGAAAGAAACAGAGACAATACACAGAAACAGTGACTTTACAGGTAATAAAATGGTACTAAATTCATATCTTTTGATAGTTACTCTGAATGTAAATAGGCTAAATGCTCCAATCAAAAGACACAGGGTATCAGATTGGATAAAAAAGCAAGACCCATTGATGTACTACCTGCAAGAGACTCATTTTATTTTTTAAAATTATTTTTTATTGGAGTTCAAATTGCCAACATATAGCATATCGCCCAGTGCTCATCCCATCAAGTGCCCCTGTCAGTGCCCGTCACTCAGTCACCCCAACCCACTGCCCACCTCCCTTTCCATCACCCCTTGTTCATTTCTCAGAGTTAGGAGAAGAGACTCATTTTATTTTTCTCTATTTTTTATTTTTTTTAAGATTTTATTTATTTATTCATGAGAGACACACACACAGAGAGAGGCAGAGACACAGGCAGAGAAAGAAGCAGGTTCCATGCAGGCAGTCCAACGTGGGACTCGATCCCCAGTCTTCAAGATCACGCCCTGGGCTGAAGGCTGCACTAAACTGCTGAGCCACCCGGGCTGCCCAGAGACTCATTTTAGACCCAAAGACACCTTCAGATCACAAGTAAGTGAGTGGAGGACCATTTATTATGCCAATGGTCATCAAAAGAATGCTGGCTTAGCAATCCTTATATCAGACAAATTAGATTTTAAACCAAAGACTGTAATAAGAGATGAAGAAAGACATTATATCATACTTAAAGGGTCTATCCAACAAGATCTAACAATTGTAAATATTTATGTTTCTAACTTTGAAACAGCCAATTATACAAACCAATTAATAACAAAATTAAAGAAATACATTGATAAGTATACAATAAGACTAGGGGACTTCAACATCCTATTCACAACAATGGACAGATCATTGCTAAGTAGATCAACAAGAAAACAGGTGTTTTGAATGACACACTGGACCAGACAGACTTCACAGATCTATTCAGAGCATTCCACCCTAAGGCAACAGAATATACATTTTTCTTGAGTGCATATGGAGCATTTTCCAGAGAAGATCACATACTGGGTCACAAATCAGGTCTCAACTAGTACCAAAAGATTGGGATAATTTCCTATTTTCAAGAAACAATTCTTTGAAACTTGAACTCCATCACAAGAGGCAATTTGGAAGGAACTCAAATATTTGGAGGTTAAAGAGCATCCTACTAAAGAATGAATGGGCCAATCAGGAAATTAAAGAAGAATTTTAAAAAATTCATGGAAACAAATGAAAATGAAAGCACAACTGTTCAAAACTTTTGGGATGCAGCAAAGGCGATGCTAAGAGGGAAGTGCAAAGTGATATAAGCCTTTCTCAAGAAACTAGAAAGGTCTCAAATACACAAGCTAACCTTACACCTAAGGGAGCTAGAGAAAGAACAGCAAATAAAGCCTAAGCCAAGCAGGAGAAGAGAATTAATAAAGATTAGAACAGAAATCAATGAAATAAAAGCTAAAAGAATGGTCAAACACATCAATAAAACTAGGAGCTGCCTTGTCTATAGAATCACATTGCATCTTTTTTGTGCTGATTGGACAATTTTACTCTCAAAGAACAACTCCATTTGAAATTTCCAATTTTGAACTTTTTGAGAACACTACCCCTTTGTGAAGCAGGGAGAGTTCATGATTGAGTCTTTCACCTAGGCTTCCTTATCTGTCATCTGACAGAGATGGTGATGAAAAACACAGGTAAACTGGCACCCTTGTGTAGCATCATATCATCTCCAGAGTCAAATTGGTATTTGTACAGATTTCAAACAGCAGAGCATCCTACAGTCTGATGCTGTGCTTTCATGAAATGGGGGGTTGTGTGTGTGTGTGTGTGTGTGTGTGTGTGTGTGTGTTCTCCTTTCTGCCATTGTAGGAATATATTCAAATCTCAACCCTGCCTGCCAGTGACACTGTCTGCCCTAAACTTGCCATCCCATCACTGTCGTATACCTCTGGAATGAGACATCAATACACCTTGTCTACATTCTCACATTGCATCCTGTTGACAAGTCACTGAGGTCTGACTCTTTCTCTTCTTATACTCTGGACACCATTCATCACAAATGCTAAGGTCAATAATATCATAATTGCCAAATCCAATGGTTATTTTTAGGCCCTATCTACGCTGTATTCCTTTTCTGAATTTAATGCTATTTTTCTTTTCAATGTTCTGAATCCCCTTGGCTACTGTGACTCCACACTCATTCTCCTCTCATTCTCATTCTCCTCTCATTCTCCTCTCATTCTCCTCTCATTCTCCTCTTACCTCCCTATCCTCTCCTCTCTTTTCACCTGATAAATGGTGATCCCTATGATTCCATACTCAGATTACTGGTTGTTATACTCTTAATAAAATCGAAACTAAACATAGTTTAGATACAAAATTAAGAGAGAAAAAAATTTAGACATCATCAAGTAGCTACTTCATAAATATGAACTTAGTTGGAAACATTTTTACTCACTGAAAAAAGTTCTAAATGCATTTCCTACTCAGGTCAATTTTGTCTTAAAAGAACAAAAATGGTGGTTGGGAATTCTTGGCTGCTCATATGCTTCCTCTTAAAAGTACCATAAATGGATTTTTTCTTCATTTTGGGGGGAGAAATGGGTTAAAGAGAAATTCAATAACTAAGGGCCATTTCAAGGAGGTTATCAGGAATAATATGGAAACTTTCATCCTACAGTAGATGCAGCTAATAAAACACCCAATGAAGAACCCAGAATGACCAGTATTGAAAAGCTAGAAGAGCCTCCCAAGTCAGGATGGATCCAAAAACACAGCACAGAATGATTGTATCAGTTTTTGCTACGTAATATATAACACAAAATCTAATGTCTTAAGACACCAACCATTTATTTAGTCACAATTCTGTGAGTCAGAAACTTGAGCTTGATTCAATTGGGTTGGCTCATATCTGTTCCATGTGTTGTCATCTTTGCTTGCTCATGGTTTGCTAGTCAGCTGCTAGTTGATGGATTCCTAGGTTTGGTATTCAGTTGACTATTGGTGGGTACAATGGAAATAACTGGGTCATGTCATACTCATAGTCTATTAGGCAAACCAAGGTTTAATAGGGTACTAAAGTGCAGCAAGTGAAGGCAGGCCCCAATGCATACACACATTTCAAGACTCTGTTTTGCATCACGTTTATTATAGTCAAAGTAAGACAAATTGCTAAGCCCAGAGTCAGTGTGGATTCAGGGAGGGTGATGATGGTAGACATTTTAAAAAGAACACAGTGTTATTTTAAAACAACAACAACCACCCCCACCAGTTGAGAGTCCCCATACTATTATTCTCCTCAAAGTAAGTTTTTCATTATAAGGGTAACACCAGAGGAAAAGATTTCTTCTTTGTTCAGTTTTGCAGACAAATACATATTTAAAGTATTTCTTTTTAATTCTGGAGTGCTTATTCAATGTTTTTGTCTCTCTAGCATCCTTTCCTCTAGAGAACCATTTTCTCACATTCAGTGTTTCTTGTGGGGTTGTCAATTATAGTGCTAAATCCTAGTCCCTTCCACCCCACCCTCAGGTCTTAGATCTGGTAAAACTTAAAAAATGGTCCGGAAGTGAATACATGACTAACAGAATGAATCCAATGCCTTCTTTGGGAGTGATACGACAGTCTCAGGTTGATCCTGGTGTTGGGGGAGGGGTAGCAGGGGGAATGAAGCCCTTTTTCTTCTGGAGAGTATGAACCTGGAGCTGAAAGTCAGCAACCTTGTTTCCCAGCACATAGGAAAACCATTCTGCAGCATGAAACTATACAGAAAAAAATAGCTAAATACAAGGGAAGTAGCAACCCAGTGGTGCTGAATTCCAACTCTAGTTTGTGAGGTCCTGGTTCCTACAGAAATTCCTCCCATTCTGCTTTACCCCAAACATCTTTTCCTGATAAGTGACCCAATAAAGTCTCTTTTCCTTAAGCTAACTTGAGTTGTTTCCATCATTTTGCAACCAAGAACTCTGACCAATTTGAAGGCCTGTAATGGCTATTCAATAAACCCATCTTCTCATTCTAGCCCAATCACCATCTTCAGCTGCCAACTCTTGAATACTTCAAAACTTCACTGGAGAAAGTGCTGTCATAAAGGGGGCATGGAGGAGGAAGGAAAAGGAGCCCAAAGAAAATGAATGGACCACTGGGATAAGGAAACAGACAGGATGAAAAATTACCACTCAGAATGGCCTGACAGAAGACAAAGGAGACAGATAAATGGGAAACTCTTGGCAGCCAAGAAAGTAAATGAAAGGATAAGAAAGATGACATCGAATACTAAGAACAGTATTACCTGAAACACTCATAGGAGTAAGAACTCAGAACAATGGCTTTGGGGTTGTCAGTGGTTGTCTTTTGGAAAAATATACTTAGGATCATCATGAGAAAGAAAAAACAAAGGTAAGAGTGATGAGCTAGCTACTATCCGGCACATTAAAATGAAAAATGGGTTGTGAGGAGAATTACTTCTTGATAGAAGCACAACCCTGTTACTTTTAAATTTTGGTATTCTATCAAAAATCCATTAAGATGATATAGGTTTATCCTCACACAGAAGCTATATTTTATGCAGCTTTCCCGAAGGATCATATTGTAAAGTATAATCTAGGGCAATTATGTTCCAACCTCTGTTCCCTTTGGTATATAACTAAATTCCTTTTTGAGCAGCCTATCTTGTTTTCTAACACCACCCTAAATTTTTTCTTCCCAACTTTTATATCTATTTGACAATGTTTCTCACAATCTTAGTACCCTCACACTCGTCAACCACCAGGTCCAAAGCAATTTTTTACTTTTGAACACAAAAGTGTTCCTTGTTCCTTCCCAGAGCCAATGCATTTGCATTATGATACATACATGATACAAGTTCTCCGCCAAACTTATTTCAGCATGTGTACTATTTTCTGTGTGATTCGTTTATAGTGTTTTAACTAGGGAGAAGAGAGGGCTGTTGAGAAGCTAAGGGAAGACTTGCCTTACAAGCAGTTTAACTTAACAATCGCCAACCTACTCTCAGTACAGAATCTCTGCTATACTAGTATTCTATGTGAGCATGAAATAAAATCACGTATGCAAAAATGCTTTGGAAGGCAACTCTGAGTTGAAATGAGTTACAATGATTAATTATAAGGAATTTCCTACCTTTGTTTGTTCACTCAGTACAGTTTATTTCCAAGTTATATGGAAGTGTTTCATGACTAGTGACCGGCTAGATTTGGGGCACAAATGGCCCCACCTAATCTGTCCACAAGAGGTAAACCCTGACATCATGGAGATGTATCTGATATACATGCCCCAGCAGCTTCTTTATGGCTGCTTCTGGCAGGCACTTCCAGCATCCAGAGCTAGCTCCCTCCAGTTTTATTCTGTGCCCATTAACCCCACTCCACACACACTGGCTATAGCCTCAGGCATCCTGACCTGAAAAAGATACTTCTTCAATAAAATAGAGACATTAATATGAAAAAAAAAGAAATATTATAGAAACAAAGGGTGGAATGAGGGTCAACCTGGGACCTAAGGGAGACATGGGAGGAAACCCTAGAAGATAGAAAAGTTTCATAGAGTTGGGGAGAAGCCTGGGTCTAACAATCATAAAATCAGATTCAAATCGTAGCTCTGCTGCTTATGTAATGTATGACCAGGCACATGATAGCTGCTCAATAAAGAGTGGATAAATGAATAAACAAAGTTCACTTAATTTTCAGAGCTTCAATTCCTCATATGCAAGATTTGGAAGTAAATATCTACTTCAGATGGTTGTTGTAAAGATTAAATAAGGTAATGCGTAGTAAGTGAATAGAAGAGCATCTGACACAGAATTATTGCTCAATAAAGAGTATCTGCTAATACTACCATTATTATTATCCCCAAAATGATGACAGAAAACATATTCATGATTCCCTTAAATAGTTGACCCAGATGACAAGGTAAGTTAACATTATAACTGATTTATCTTTGATATAAAAGAAGCGATAGTAAATAAATTGCAAGAAACTCCCCATTTTCCATTTTTGCCTTGGGACAAAAAGGAACTATAAACCTAATCTGGGCCATTATGATCTTGTTGTTGTTGTTTTGATTCTCTATGAAATTAAGTCCACAATGGAAGAATGAGGTCTAGGACTCAGGAAACCAATGTTCAAGTCCTAATTTTGTCTCTAATTATCCTTTCTTACATTTTGGTTTTTCAGATGAAGAAGCTAGAAGCAGAGAGGGAAAGTGACTCCACAAAAATAGTGAATGCTTTCTAGGTCCCTTTCAGTGTGAATCAGTATATGGCTCTGTGAATTAGCCAAGGGCTGGTGGGAATCAACACTGATATGGTCTCCGGGTGCCTTTTTTTGCTGGTTACCTGTGAGAGCCAAACTGGTGAATCAACTGATATTTCATTTATTACAAACTCCATGTGGACCATTTTCCATCTGACTGCCTTAGGCTGTCAGTTAGTTTTTCTGGTTTACTTGTTTTGTTGTGGTTGTTGTTTTTTAAAGCACTGGTAGCTGAGTCTAAGGGGACAGTGGAGTCTGCCTTCCATAAGGAGTCATCACAAAGAATCAACAATTAAATCAGTTAAATGGTTTCCTGGTCAGAATAATTGAGAGTTTAAAACATTACAGATTCTTGGGGAATAGCTGTGAAGTTTCTGCTCACCTTCTGTGGTGTAGCCCAGAGTCAAGTATTTTTTTTTTTTAGATTTTATTTATTTATTCATGAGACACACTAAGAGAGAGACAGAGACAGGGACACAGGCAGAGAGAGAAGCAGGCTCCATGCAGGGAGCCCGGTGTGGGACTCGATCCCAGGATTCCAGGATCACGCCCTGCATGGAAGGGAGGCGCTCAACCGCTGAGCCACCCAGGCATCACGAGTCAAGTATTTTTTTAAAGCTTCCCAAATGTTTACAATGGACATCCAGACTTGGGAACAATTATCTCCATAAGGAATCATAAATTCAAATTCCTACAGGGACCCAGTTAAATCAGGTTAAAAATAAAGTTTTCTAGTCTATATTTCATTTTCCCATTTTTGAGATAGAAGTGTATTTAAGGATTGTTTCCCTTTCCTCTTACTTCCACTATAAGAAAATCAAGACAAAGAGAATAAATAACTGAAATTCAATTTTAATGCTGGGGATCAATAGGGAATGGTGGCAACTGCAGTAAACTGGAAAATTTACACTCCACCCAAGAAGAGCACCAGTACTCAGCCTAGATAATTGTCGCCTTGCAGTAATGCATACCCTGTGTAACCAGACCTCTTCATTCATCTAAAGGGCAAAAAAGTCAAGAATCTGAATTTTGATGTGAAATTTGCAAATTTCTCAATGATGGAAACTCATATGAATTATTTTAAAACATTGTTTGAAAGAAACAAAACCTATGTGCAGAATTCAAAGAGCCAAAAAGCCACAAGTTGAGGTATTTCATCTGGGTTCGCACATTTACCTCTTCCTATAACAGAAAGCACAGGGCAGTGGAGCCATCATCACCCCTAGAGATAGTAGTTCTAGATTAGCTTCCTGTTCTAGCACTGTGCAGAATTAGTCTTAGATCTTTTTGAGTCCAGATATCTCATCTATCAAATGGTAGCAAGAAAACTTGATGTACACAATTGCTCTGAGGATTAATGAAATTATAAACTGTGAAATGTTAGTTCTCATTCCTATAGTTAAAACAGAAAACAGAGTTGCATGCAGTAGAATGTTCTCAGGTAACAGAGACTGAAAAGTTTTGTCTGAGGGTTGATCTTAGGAAAAGAGTTCTGTGTCAGAGTTTTGTGTCCAAAAAATGACAAGATCAGAGACTTCAACTCAGCACGGCCTTTGCCTTTGGCTTGATTTTGTTTCCATCCTCTCTTTGTCAAATGGTGAAAGCTGATAGCTTGTCTCAGCAGGAACCTGCAAGGCTTGGAGGCTGGATTCCTCCAGTCTCCTGGCATCATCACCTGCCACAGCTGGAGGGAATGTGGACAGAGAAGGAGTATATTGGGAGGGCAGTGGCAGACTTAGAAGCAAGTGAGAGGATACAAGACCTGTGCCCTGAATATAATGAATTAAAAGACAGAGGGTAGAATTGGTGATGATTAAAGAAGAGGAGGCTCCAAGCCCAGAATGTCAGATTTAAAGCTATTTCACTGATGTGGAAAGTCATCTTGGCACCAGCTCATAAGAAGACGAGAGAGGCAAATATGTCATCAGCTAAGCCTTGCAGAAAAGTTTCAGGCCCCCAAATCTAGTAAGCACTGCTTCTGGTGGAAGCTGTCAAGTCAGACTGATAAACTGCTGAGCTCCTGCAGTTTATTGAGCCTGAAATGAGTGTAGAAGGTCAGATTCTCTGAGTTAAGTTATATTCTCAAATCTTCCAGCTGGGGAAGAGCTGGAAATGAAAAGCAAGGACTTGCCTTATTGCTGTTTTGTCTCTTCTAGAGGTGACTTCGACCAGGAATTACATGAAGTTTAACTAAAACAGAAGTTCTGGACCTATTTATGCCATAAACACCTTTAACTATCTGCTGAAGCCTAACAGACTACTTGTCAGAATAATGTTTCTAAATGCTCCAAATAAAATCCAATGACACCTACATTGACATAGAAATTATCAAAATATTTAAGATATTTGTGAAATACTAATAAAACTTCTTTATTAATGAACTAAATAGCTAGATCTAGGAATAAGTTAAAAAACTTCCATAATTAAAACAGTGATGCATAGCAACGAGAATCAACAATATGTTGAGATACCTGCGGCAAACAAAGGCAACTTCCAGTGCTCTGCAAAATGAGTCATAATAAAGATAGACACATAGTGTCACAGGGGAAGAGAAAGGATAATTAACTCTGCCTAGGGAAGGAAAAGCCAGGTAGAGGAGGGGAGGATGATGGGATGAGTAGGAGTTCCTGAAGAGGAGAAGAAGAGAAGGACAATCAGCATTGAAGACTGAGTTACAAGATGGGGTTGATGCTCATGCATAAGGATGTTTATAACCAGGGGTTTCAGAAAGGTAAAGTGAGTCCTGCTTGGGAAGTTCAGAATTTGTTCAAATAAGGAAATTTGAATCCATGAGAGATATTAAGGAGAGGTATAATGTGATCTGATTTACAGGTTAGTATATTAAAAAAAAAAAAAAGTAACTGGCAGCCATGTAGATTCCTTGGCAGGGAGTCCAGTGACAGAGTGGACAGTGAGATTATCAAGGACCAACCCCCCCTTAAACAGATGTCTATAAAGGCCCAGGTAAGAGAGGAGGTGGGACCAAAATTAGGAAGCTGTAAGGATGAGCAAGAGGAAATAGAATGTTGTAAAAGATTTGGATGTAGACTTGAGGAGTAAGAGGAAAGGAAATGTGAAAATAATTTCAGAGTTTCCAATGGGTGCCACTAAGAAAAATGGGGAGTACAAATATCAAGGTAATTATGCAGGTAAGAAAGATTCCAGACTTTCAAGTGCCTATGGGTAATCTAGGAACAACTGTATATTCAGTAACTAGAAATAAATGAACTATAAAAAAATGTAGTGATGAGTGGTAATGAAGATCAATAATATGTTGATATGTGTATCAACCATATTGTTATATGAAAATGCATGTGGTTTCTATTATTGATGAAATCATAAGTATTGCTGATACTCCTGTGATTTGTTGCCTACATTTATAATAGAAGGAAATTCTGTGCTTCAGTAAGAAGTTAGTAAAGATGTAATCCTTTTTCCTTCCAAGTTCAGAGATCACTTAGAGGGACAAAGCTCAACTTAAAAACCCTATTTATAAGGTGATAGAAACTCATTCACTGATCCCGCTCCCCCGGCCCCGCTCTCAGCAGATAGGCAAACGCATGTAACTCTTTAAGTCCTTTACTTTAGAAAGCTACTAATTTATGTTAATCATTGGCCGAAATATTTGTCAAGAGGGTAGATATCATCTAAATATATAAGATGTATTTATTTTCTACAAACTAAATTTCAAATTCAAGACTTTATACAACCAAGTTGGTAAGAAACCTCATGTCAGTCATTCTTGGTCTTTCTCTGATTCATGAAGCTTTGAGAATTTGTCATAATTTCTCAGTTTCATATCATCCAGGAGGAGAAATATAGGTTAATCATCTGTCCACACAGGCTACTCATGATGTCTGCTGTCCTTCTCTGATGGCTCCTTCAGGTTCAGGGGTTCTCTGTTGCTTGAGACATAGGAATTTTTCTTTATGTCTGCCTACGTCCTTTCTCCTGAAAGGTACCTCACAGCTACTCCTCTCTAGAATCTTCAACCTCTCTATGATTGTTCTGCTACATATTTTATCCAAGGCCATAAAGCTTTGGACAGCAAAATGGGGGAAAGGGAAAAAAGGAACTATAGTAAGAAAGTTAACATTTAAAAATATTATTCACCACATATTTCTAAAATTACACTTTGGAATCAATTTCAGAAACAAATGAATGCATTTGATATAAACAAAAAAAATCTTAACTACACAGAAACTTTATGATTTAATCCAAATTATCATTACTTAATTTGTTGTCCCATCTTTTTCACCAGATTTTATCCCAAATAATTTTAAGCTATTGACAAAAAATAAAATCCATTCTCAACAGGCAAAGAATTGAGGTTCTGAGGATATTAAAAATATATCACAGGAAGGACTTTCTAAATATGACTTAAAACCCAAATGCAATAAAAGAAAATATTGATAAATTTGACTACATAAAAAATGAAAGTGATATACATGGAATAAAAAACAGTATAAGCAAAGTAAAAATACAAGACACTGGAAAAATGTTTACAAAAAAGGGATTATCTCCATAGTCTCTGATGAACTTCTAAAAATGAAAAAGGAAAAGACCAATATCCCAATGAGGGAAAAAGATGAAATAGAAAAATATACAGGAAAGCAAAAGAAATACAAATGAACCTAAATACAATACAAAATTCCTAATCCCACAGAAGAAGAAAACAAATTGGAACTTCATTGAGAAATGCCCCCTTCTGACCACTATGGAGCATGAATATTGGGTTTATCCTCCTACACGACATTTAAAAAACATTAAAATTTATAATACAATAATTTTCAGGCATTGAATGTGCAACAGCTCAGGACAGTGTGGTCCCTAAGAGAATGAAACAAATGAGATGGGCTGTTTGATTGTCCAGGCTTACTGTTTGAAGAGAGCTTCCACGCTGTCATGCAGCGAGGAAACCCAGGGAGAGCTTAATAGTCTCCCTAAACTGAGAAGATGGAGCTGGTAGTCCTATAAAGTCAAAATGATTAGATTTCACAACACCACCTGTGCAAAGGGACCTACACAATTTCTGCATTCTACAGATGGTCCCCCTTAAATCTTCAGCTGAATGCTAATCAGTAAATTCATGTCAGCAAGCTACCTGAGACAGAGGAAATATTCACACAAAAGCAGCAGGGTTTCAGTATCTAGGGATCACATAAGGATGAGAATAGTTTATGTTCCATCAACCATAGTGGTAAACCCTATAATGAAGAGAGACTGGATAGAGTCTTCAGAAAAGTATTGCCTCTGGGGAAAAGTTATTCTGACATTAAAGACTGTTTTGCACATGCCTAATAAAAGTTAAAAGCAAGACTTAAAAGGAACTATTTCCAAGGAACATAACTGCATCCCACTGAAATACAGGAACACAAAAATATCCAGCATCCAACAACATAAAACTCATGGTGCCTGGGAGCCTATCCAAAAATTCCAGGCATGCATCAGAGGAAGAAAATGCAGAACATAATGTATCATAAATTACAAAGATTATAGAATTAGTGGACAAAATCATTTAAAGCTGTTATAACTATATTCCATTTGTTGAAGAAAATAGATTGAACTTGTTAAGACATATAAGATTTTTTTAAGTTTTTCTAGAAGAGAAAAACAGAATTAGTGTAATGAAAAAATTCACTAGGTGGGATTAACAGATAATTAGACACTATACAAGCAAAGATTAGTGAATCTGAAGACACAATAATAGAAACTACCCAAAATGAAAGAGACAAAATACTGGGAAAAAATTGAACAGAGCATCAGTGCACACTGAAGAAAATTTAGGCAGCCTAATATAAAAAGTTCCTGGGGCAGAAAAATATTTGAGAAAATAATGGCCCCAAATTTCCCAAATTTAATAAAAGCTATTAAAGCCTTCAACAAGCCCCAAATATAAGAAACATGAATCCTACACCAAAGTATATCACAGGCAAATGTTTAAAACCATGGATTAAGACAAAAATCTTAAATATAGCCAAGAATAAAGACAAACTATGTAAAAAGGAATCAAGATGGAAGTTATGGTAGAATTTTCATCAGAAACACAGCAAATCAGAATTCTTTGGGGCCCACAAGAAACCCATTTCACTATAAATACAGAAATGGGTTAAAAGTAAAAGGATGGGAAGACATATACCATGCAAACACTAATCAAAAGAAAACTGAAGTGACTATATTAATATCTGACAAATAAGATTTCAAAGCTAAATATTACCAGGGTCATTTCATGATACAGTCGTCGATTTGTCAAAAAGATATAGAATTCTAAATAAATATTCAGAATACAAGAAGTAGGGGTACCTGGATGGCTTAGTTGGTTAAACATCTGGCTCTTTTTTTGGCTTAGGTCATGATATGGCTTAGGTGGTGAGATCCAGCTCCAATGGGATAGGCTCCACCCTCACTGGGGAGTCTGCTTCTCTTTCTCCCTCTCCCTCTGCTCTTCCCCCTACTTGTGTATGCTCTCTCCCTTCCTCGTTATCTCTCAAAAATAAATATATATATTTTAAAAGAATACAAGAAGTAAATCCAATAGAGCTCAAACAAAAATAGGCAAATACACAAAGATAGTTGAATAATTCATTATCCCTTTCATAAAAATTGTGAGAATGAGTAGACAAAAAAATCAGTAAGGATATGAAAGTCTTGAATGGATTATCAATTAATGTGACCTAAATTATACCTATGGAATTCCCAACCAACAACAGCAGAATACACATTCCTTTCAAATGTACATGAAACATTTGTCAAGAAATACAGTATTCGGGGTCACAAAATAAGATTCAACAAATTTGAAAGGATTTTAAACACGGTATATTCTCTGATCACAATGGAATTAAATTAGAAATCAAAAGAAAATATAATGAATACCTGCAAATCTTTTGATAATCCATCAGAGAAAAAAATCAAAATAGAAATTATTTTTGACTGTTAAAAATGAAAACACAGGTCATTAGAGTTTGTGGGATTCAACTAAATAAGTACATAGAGGGCAGCCCGGGTGGCTCAGTGGTTTAGCGCCGCCTTTAGCCCAGGGTGTGATCCTGGAGACCAGGGATCGAGTCCCACGTCGGGCTCCCTGCAGAGCCTGCTTCTCCCTCTGCCTGTGTCTCTGCCTCTCTCTCTCCCACTCTGTGTCTCTCATTAATAAATAAATAAAATCTTTAAAAAAAAGTACATAGAAAGAAATTCATAGGATTGAAGAATAAAGGTCTGAAATCAATGCCTAAGTCCTCACCTTAAGAAACTAGGAACAGGGATCCCTGGGTGGCGCAGCGGTTTGGCGCCTGCCTTTGGCCCAGGGCACGACCCTGTAGACCCAGGATCGAATCCCACGTCGGGCCCCCGGTGCATGGAGCCTGCTTCTCCCTCTGCCTGTGTCTCTGCCTCTCTCTCTCTCTCTCTCTCTGTTACTATCATAAATAAATAAAAATTAAAAAAAAAAAAACTGACCCAAGCAAACTTTAAAAAAAAAAAAAGAAAAGAAACTAGGAACAAAGGAGGCGCTTAAACCCAAGGTCAGAATAAAACAGGAAGTAATAAAGATAAAAGCAGAAAAGCAATAAGAGAAAAATAGGGAAAAACATTAACAAAAAGAAAAAAAAACAGAAAACTGCATGTCAATAGCCCTCATAAATAAATATAGATGTAAAAAATTTCAACAAAATTTTAGCAAGTTGAATCTCAAGACATTTAAAAAGTACCACAAACAATTACTAAGTAGAGTGTATCCCAGAAATTCAAGGTTGTTTTAATATTTGAAAATCAATCAGTATCATTCACCATTTTAACAGTTGCCACATGATTATTTGAGGAGATACATAAAAAGCATTATTTGACAAAATCTGCAGTCCGTTCCTGATAAAAATTCTTAGCAAGCTAAGAACAAAAGGTAACTTCCTCCATCTGATAAAGGGCATTTATAAAACAAAAAACAGAAACAAAAACAAAAAAACACAACCCCACAGATATATTCACAGGTGACCAGACTCTCCATGTAAAAAAATCCTAAGAAATGTATTTTAAAATGCTTTAACAAAGTTGTAGGATATTTTGTGCAATACACAAAAATCATTTGTATTTCTATATGCTAGCAATAATCAGGAAATAAAATTTTTTAAGAGACTGTATTTATTTGAGAGAGAGAGTACAAGTAAGCAGCGGGGAAGAACAGAGGGAGAGGGACAAGCAGACTCTATGCTGAGTACAGAGCCTGATGCGGGGTGTGATCCCAAAGTCCTGAGATCATGACCTGAGACAGAATTGAGTCAGATATTCAACTGACTAAACCACCCAGGTGCCCCAGGAAATAAATTTTTTAAAAATATCTTAGACAATAGCATTTAAAAATATGAAACATTGGGATATATTTGGCAAAAGATGTATAACAGCTTTTTAATGAAAACTACAAAATATTGCTAAGAGAATTTAAAGAAGACATAATAAGTAGAAAAATATACTGTGTTCTTAGATCAAAGGACTCCTCATTGTTAAGATGTCAGTTCTTCCCCAAATTTATTGATAGACTGAATGTAATCTCAATCAAAAGCCTAGAAAGATATGGAAATGCAAAGAATGGAATATAGCTGAAACAACTTTGAAAAAGAATAACAGTGTTAAAAGATTTACACTTTCTGATTTCAAGACTTATTATAAAGCAACAATTATTATTACAATAATCAATATTATTTGTCTATACTGGATCAGTATAGACAAATTAAGAGAATGGAATAAAGAGTCCGCAAAAAAACCAGCACATAGTCAACTGATTTTTGACAAAGGTACAAGGGCAATTCAAATGGGGGGAAAGAATAATGTTTTCAGTAAATGGTGCTGGACAAATTAATTGGCTAGCCAGTTGTAAAAGAAAAAAAAAAAAAAGAACTTTAACCCATACACAAAAATGAACTTAACATTGATCATAGACCTAAGCAAAATTAAACCTATAAAATTTCAAAACGAAAACAAAGAAATTTTTAATAATCTGGATCTGGCAAAGATTTCTTAAAGACAAAAAAAAAGCATGAGCTTTAAAAGAAAAAGAATCAACAAACTGAACTTTATTGCTTTTAAAACTTTTGTTCTTCATGAATCATTGTTAAAATGAAAGATCAAACCACAGACTAGAAGAGATATTTTATATTCACACACACATAACAATGGACTTGTATGTATAAGGAAGACTTGCAACTCAATAAGACAAACAACTCAATTAAAACTAGACAAAAGATTTAAATAGACTACCAGGGAAGAGAGATTTGGAGAAGAAGCACGTGAAAAATTGCTCAACATGAGCAACGGTCTCACAGAGAGCAATTTCACACTAATTACAGCCCAGTCTTAATTTCCCATCATTGTTACTGATTGCCTACATGAAATGAATGTCTTAAATGAGCTGAAGTTCAGTCCCTGTTCCCTGTCTCAGCAGTGTCAAACTATCATTTCACCTGCCATCATTTTTATAAATCTGAATTTTCTTCAATATCTTCAATATAAGCTTTTGAGACCTTAACCCTGCTATTATCCTGGGAACATCAAGGGCATGCAATAAGATCTCTCTGGATTTCTCTGTATCTCAAGTCTCTGCAGAATTACCAGGATAATCACCCCCTTTTGCTGTGTTTCAGAAGCAGGAGCAGTCCTCCACCCTTGCAAGTTTGGTCCTTCTACTGGAGCTCAACCTAGTTCCTCTCTCCCTTTGCCAAGCCATCCCTCACCTCCACCCATCCATCATCACCTCCACTCCACTCTTCCTCTCCACAGATTCCTTCCTCTTAGTCTGTAAATCTTTCCACCCATAGATATGTTCTCCCATCACTGATGCCCCGCCTCTCCCAGCTACCTTCCTACATCTTTCCTCACTTTGGCTGAATTATTTCTTTCTCTCTCTCTCTCTCTCTTTTTTAAAGATTTTATTTGAGAGAGAAAGAGAGTACCAGAGAAAGCAGAAGCAAGAGTAGGAGCAGGAAGATGGAGGAGTAGACCTCTTGCTTGACAGGCATCCCAAAAGACATGGGGCTCAATCCCAGGACCCCACAATCATGACCTGAGCTGAAGTCAGATGCTTAACTGACTGAGCCACCCAGGTGCGCCTGAAGTACTTCCTGACTTCTTACTCTTCAGCCCAGAGACATTTGTCTTATGTACTTACCATTCTACTACCTCATGTTCAAAATCACAACCACGAGCAGAATTATAGTAGGATGGATCCTGAGTAGCTGCCGGTTCCGATCAGCTTACAGACACACCTGGGATTCAGTTACTGTCTCATTCAGTGAGAACCAATAACTGCCTATGATGTGCCAGGCACAGTTCTGTATTATTAGTTCACAGATGTGCCAGAAGTAGCAATGCCAGAGATACAGCAGAAAACAAGACAGAAATCTCTGCTCTCTTTGGCTTACATTCTAGTGTGGAGAGACAAATCAAAAAGGAAAAAAAAAATAGTTAGGCAAGTATATGGCAGGTCAGCTATGAGAAATGCTATGGTAAAAAATAAAGTAAGGAAGGGGGTATGCAGTGCAGTGGAAGTGGGAGAAATGATGAAGCAGGATTTTATAAAGAAGCTTTAGGGTACAGTGGTAAGGCAAGAAGACTCTGAAGGGAAGAAGACTCTGGAGCCAAAAGACCTGGGTTCTTATCCCCATCTTTCCCATTTTCTGTGTGTCCTTAGGCAAGTCATTTAACCTCTTGGTGCCTTGGTTTCCGCATCTGTGAGATGAGAATGATGTTTGAATCTACTACATTAA
Source organism: Canis lupus familiaris (assembly GCF_011100685.1). Lineage (NCBI taxonomy): Eukaryota > Metazoa > Chordata > Mammalia > Carnivora > Canidae > Canis > Canis lupus. Next base: position 16,659,474 of record NC_049234.1, on the reverse strand, counting down.
TGATTAAATGAGTCTGCGGTACATTAAATATTTAGAACAGTGCCTGAGTTCACAGTAAGAGCTCATAAAATGGTAGCTATTAACACTATTGTTCATTCATAGCACTATTGTTTACACCGCCCTCAGTAACCTGATAGATGCTATACGGTGTATTAAGACAGTATAAGATGCAAGCCTGACCTTTTAAGAAAGAAGGTAGGAGTGCACACCAAAAAACACAATACAGGGTGGTGTACAGCCTCTAATCTTTCAGAGGGGGACATCACACCCATATTGTCACTCTTTACATAATATTAAGATGCTCTGAAAGTATCATCTTGTCCAGGATCACTATTAATATCATGAGAAATACTATTGCCTCCATTACAGCTGCAGGAGGACAGAAACACATAGATATCACCTGAATCCCTCTCCAGTGCTTAGTGGCTTGCGGTCAAGTTCAACTGAGGTCAAGTGGCAAGTGGATTGGCTCAGAGTATGACCTTTGACACTGTGCAAACCTTTACTTGAACCAAAGACTGCTAACTAACTGTGTGACATTGGACAAACGATTTCACCTCCCAGAAAAGCTCAGTTTTCTCATGGGCAAGATAAGGACAATTAATCCTAGCTGTATCGGTGTCATGCAAGGATGAAATGAGAGGATGTATATAAAGCACTGTGCAAATCATTCAGCCCATAACAAGCACCCAATAAAACGGTAGCTTTAAAAGAAAACTAGACAAAGCAACACCTCTCTTTCGGGTCTGTCAGCTTCTACTTGGTGAGTACTTTGCATGAAGCCTCCAAGTCACCTTTAGATTCATGAGAAGACACCATACAAATAGCAAAGTATATAGAAATGAAATACCTGGGGGTCCCCAGGTGGCTTAGCTGTTTGGCACCTGCCTTTGGCCCAGGGCATGATCCTGGAGTCCCGGGATCGAGTCCCACATTGGGCTCCCTGCATGGAGCCTGCTTCTCCTCTGTCTGTGTCTCTGTCTCTCTCTCTATCTGTGTCTCTCATGAATAAATAAATAAAGAAATATTTTTTTAAAAAAAGAAATGAAATACCTGAGTCCATGAGAACGCATTCCTTTCAAACCAATACTTTCAAGAACTTCTCATTTGCGTGTAATCTATAGTGCAAAAGACCACACTGTTTTTTTATAGAGATGAGTTTTTGTTTTTCTTTGAGATCTGCACTTAAGCTATGCTAGAGATTTCAAAACAGCACTAATAGCTCTTTGTGCAAAAGATGAGCTCTTGAAAAGTTATGTATAAACTGGGTTTTGTAAATCATCTCAAAGTTTCAAAGAACACTTTCAACATATAGAATCTTGGGAGTGGATCCTTTCAAAAAAGCAATGGATTGTTGCTAGATTGACTGAGTGCATTATTTCATCTTCTATTATTGTGTGGATTTTCAAACATCTAGCTGAGCTGAAGTAGCACACCTGACCTGGGTGGAAGCCAGATCTCTTTCTCCAGGAGAAAACAGGAGAGATTGCAGGATGGTGGTGCCTTAGTGGGAAAATAAGGTTTGTTTTCAATGGCAGATTCAAAGCTTAGGAAATTCAACTTCCACTATTTGGGAGTAGCTGTTTGTAAAAGACTTTGTGGCTGGAATAGATTCTTAGAAATAGGCGTCTGCCTTGAGATTATAAACAATGACCTGGTACAAATTGCTCAGACTTTAGTACCCTGGAAATAACCTACATCAATAACTTACTCCTAGATTCCCGGACATGTCTCAGCTTGCAATGGAGAAAGACAGTGTGATTAGTACTATTTCCCATTCCTATTGAGTGCCTGTGATCTTTGTGCATTACAGAAGACTTCATGAAAGATGGCAATGCACTGGTTGGAACCATAGGCAGCAGGGCAGGAACCTAATTAAAAAGTAAGATGAAAGATGAGACCTGAGGTTTTTACCAAGTTCCAGCCAGATGTGAAGGTGCTGCTGCAGAAATGGATAGATAAGCAGAGCACACAGGAGATGTGTATTCAAAGTAAATTCTTCTCTAAGTGGCTTTTATGGTTTGGTTAAATGCAGTTGAGGCAATTGCCATTTAAAATAATCTTTGCCAGGGCGCCTGGGTGGCTCAGTGGTTGAGTGTCTGCCTCCGCTCAGGTCGTGATCCCAGGGTCCTGGGATCCAGTCTGCATTGGGGTTCCCACAGGGAGCCTGCATCTCCCTCTGTGTCTCTCATAAATAAATAAAATATTTTAAAAATAAAGATAAAATAATCTTTGCCAGATCATATTCTTATCATATGTTTTCAACCTGCTAAATTGGATCTTTTTTTTTTTTTTTTTTTTTCCCTAAGTCTTCTATAGGCCAGTCTAAACCCATGAAAGAAAAGGGTGGGGGACTTGACTGGGGAGGGCTGGATGGTTGAGGGAAGATACAAAGGAAGAGCATAACTACTCTCTTACACACTCGAGGACACCTGCTAGGTTGCACTCCATCATCATGTGTGGCACTGGACTAGGCCCTTAGAGAACCAAGATGACTCTTACTATTGGAATAATGAGGCACCTTCCAGCCAGTATCCTCTTAGAAATGGGTGGCTGCTCGGGCACTAGTTGCCCTAGCAACAGCCTAGATCATGTCCATGGGCTTTAGGGCCAGGTAGTCCTGGGTGTTTGGATCCTGGATCCTCTACTCACTAGCTGTGTCATTTTGGGCAGGTTGCTTAATATCTGTAGTACCTGCCCTTTTCTATAATACTGCAATCATGACACTATACATAGGACCTCATAACTCTGTTGTGCAACTAAAGGAGATAATATATACACAGCCCATGGCACATCCTGGCACAGGGCAACAGCTCTGCATGTCAGCAATAGGCATAGATGCCATTCAAGCCATGTCAGGGGCTCTTGTTCCATGGAGATGCTCCTGGCATGATTAAAAAAAAAAGAAAGAAAGAAAGAAAAGATAACAATCATAGAGCACTTACTACATACCAGGTAGGCCATGTTCTAAGTGAGTTACCGTGACTTAACTCACTTAATCGTCACAAAGACTCTAGGAGGCAGGTGTAATTGTTATGACAATTTTATGGACAGGGGAGACTTCACCCCAGGTTAGTCTACATATGAGAAGCAAAAGCGAGGTTTGTGCTTGGGCAGTCTGGCTCCAGAACCCATGCATATAATATCCTCAACACTGTGATGCTGTAGTATAATGCCATTAAAAAATAATAATAAAACAAAGTGATATCCATAAACATATGGTGGTCAGTTTAACAAGTGGGGTCGTATATGTGTCAGGTCAGTATATATATGCAAGTATAAATATTAAAACTATATCTTGACATACAAGGACTTGTACAAGTCAACCAGCAATTTGTCCGCAGCATCAGTGGTGATGGTTTCTTCAAACTACAACCTGAAAATTAGCAAAGGAACATCCCGGGTAATTGCCTATGGTCGCTATGGCATCAAGTGTCAACCACTGAAGTCACTGAAACCAGAAACCTATCAGTCACTTTGAATTCCACCCCTTTGAATGTTCTCATCCAATGCTCCAACATTCTATAAATCTATAGATTCTGATCCAAGATTTCTCTTGCATCCATTCTCTCCTCTTCATTCTTAACACCACTGTTTTTATTTCAAGCTTATCAATTCCCTTTTAGATAACTGGATCAGACTTCTAACCTTTCTCCCTGACAACAGTCTTGCTCAGTCCTACTGCCAAGAAATCTATTTTCCTTATGGTGTTGAAAAATCGTTTTAAAATACAAGTCTTACAGTTCATCCTCTGCATAAAGCATAAAGCATAAAGCATTCTACAGAATGAAATCCAAACTCCTTAAGTTCCTTTATGAGCTGACCTTTTCATCACTTCCTACTCCCTCAGATATAACCACATATACATTAGTAGATGCTATTTGCTCTGAACAAAAGCCGTATCTCTTCCACATGCCCTTCCCCATAGTTTCCACCTCCCATAACCTTCATTTGAAAAGCCTCTGCTCAGTCATTAAGTCTCAGCTCAAACATCTTCTCCTCTAGGAAGTCTTCCATGATTCCACCATGCAAAGTTAGTTGCCTTCACCTTTGTGCCTGTAAGAGCCAAATCGTAACTTTCCCCAACACTAGTATATAAGTTCTTGATGGCAAATGCTGTGTGTACACAATGTATTCTCAGCCCCAGAACAGTCTCTGGCACATAGAGGGAAATCAGCAAATATTTATTTTATTATTATAGCCTAGCCATATTGCAGTATAGTTTGTTCATGTGTCTGCTTCTTCCACAGGAATGTTAGCTCCTGGGGCAAAGATAGTCTCTTTCGCTTCTGTATCCCTACACCTATCACAGTTCCTGGCAAAAAAGTGATTGCTCAAAGTCTGTTGAATGAATTAATGCACAGATGAATAAATCAATAAGCTCCACAGGCCTTTAGAATTTCCTTTGTCAGTATAACTCAAATCTATTGTTCTAGTGTTTAGAGGGAGCTCTCTCCAAAACCAAATCCAGCTGGAAGATGCCATTATAAAACAAACCAGAGGCCAAAAGGTACATTGGTTGCATGTGTCATGAACATAAATATTTATATATGAAATTCTAATTTTAATTTGGAAAAATAATAGCTTATATAGGATTCCTATTCAGTGATATTTTTTCATCTAAGGGAACTTCAAAGAGCTATGATTTGATGGGTGGTCTACAAACGGCAGAAGTCCCATTCGACCGAGGGTTTATAGAGAACTTATTTTCACAACTGCTCCCAGGAACTTTTGCTTTCATTACATCATCTCCTTGTGAGGTGGGTGTTAAGATCACTGTTGTAGGATGAAGAAATGAACATAGAGCTTCAGATTATGGAATAAACTCTTGGTATAGCAGAACTTGGGATCCTATATTAGGTCAGGTGGACCAAATATGTCTAGTTATGCCCCTCAAAATCCAGAGTGACAGGCTGTCTTACAGAAAAGTTGCCCTAAGATGGGACTCATCTCCTGGAAGAGGTCTTGGTTCATCTGCCACATGAATTTCTGCTCACCTTAGCACTTGAGCTGGTGATGAAAAGTGGAGTTGTTCGATTCCATTTACTTCATTGAGCATCTACTATGTTCATTCATTATCTACTGTGTCCAGCACATAGTGTGACTTTTGTAAACAGGGAAGGGCAAAATGGCCCTGAAAGACAATGTATAAGAAATTTGTATATGTAGCATACGATGCAATGATATAAGATGATATTCCTTACACCAGTTACTGCCAAAATATTTGAAAGCCACTACCCAAAAAGATAGTTATTATGAAATCCAATTCACAGATGAAGAAACTGAGATTCAGAGATCCTAAATAATCCACCCAAGGCCACATAGCTAACAAGTGGCAGGACCCAATTTAACAATGTACAACTGTCTCTGGGAGAAGGCAAGCCTTACTAATGAATAAATGAAAGATACCGCCAGAGAAGAGACACACGTGTTAATAATTGAGTTTTTTTCATAACACTAGTTGAATGACAGTGTAATGCAACTTCCTAATTTTATTGTGAGACTTAACGTTTTCCAGACTTACTGATTTATTAACTGTCATAACCCTAGCCACAGTTTGAACTCCAGCTAAATTTTCTTTCCGCTTTCATCACTTCTAAGCTTGGTTGGAACGTTCCTGCTGTGGCTTCATTTTGTTTTGATTTCTCTCCTTTGTTATTCCAGGCACATCATTTCACCAAGAGGAGCTATAGGCTCCCACTCTGGATACCCCCCACTTTTCTGTGAGTTGCAGCCTTCCTGTGAATAAGCCTACCAGCCCACTGCACACCTATCTGTGTTGGCAGGCCAGGGTAGCAGAGTGTCTGAGTAGATAGATTTGCACATGAACACTGCACCTGGACAAACAGGATTCGAACTTGTTGGCTCCAAATGCAATATTGCTCTGCTGGATCATTTTACTGGCTACAACCTTGGTCATCTCACAGAGAAATTCTTTCCCAACTCAGTGTCTATAAAATCCCAAGAATGTCTCTCATTAGCAACACAGACTTCAGAATGCTTTTGACAAGTTAGAAATACCTCTAAAAATATAGCTTAATGATTTTATGTATGTTTCTTCTTGAGCCTCCACTATTTCTTTAAGACCCACAGATTTTTATTGTTTACTGTAGCAGAGCAGAGCCCTAATCTTGTCCACAAAACCCTTTGGCCTAATGAAAAATGATCAAGTAATAATACCCAAATCTAAAAAGTTGAAGAGAAAACCATATACAGTCCACCACACCCATACTCATAAAGCCAAGGAGGATTCCACTTGAGCGTTGGCATTATTTTATGGGATGGTGGAGCATCCTTGAATGAAGAGCTGTCGCAAAGAGATGGGATTATGTCAGAGTAGAACATCTGCTAATCAGGTTGAATTTACTTCCCATGTTGCTAGGGTACCAGGAAAAGTTTTGGTCTCTGCTATGGGGGGTAGTGACTCTTTCAGTCTTGCCTTCTCTGGAAAATATGGGAAGATATAAGGCGAGGCAGGATTGCCTACATAAACTTCCAGATGAGTGGGGGAAAAAAGTAAGGTCCCTTGCTGAAAAATAAAAATTTCAAAATGGTGGGACGCCTGGGTGGCTCAGTGGTTGAGCGTCTGCCTTTGGCTCAGGGTGTGATCCCAGAGCCCCAGGATCGAGTCCCACATCAGGCTTCCTGCATAGAACCTGCTTCTCTCTCTGCCTATGTCTCTGCCTCTCTCTCTTTGTCTCTCATGAACAAATAAGTAAAATCCTTAAAAAAAAAAAAAAAAGAATTTCAAGATGGTGACAACAGAACATTAAACCAATCATGAAACTCTGAGACCACATAGGTCGAATATCCATGACACCCCCCTAAGGTTGAATTTTTAACACTCAGATGCCCTGTCACCTGAAAATTGGGACATTAAATAAAATGAACATTCCTCTAACTCTATCCCTTCCTACCATATGTACACATTTTTACATGGACACTGTGCTTATCATGCTCCAATATGGTTACATAACATTTAACTAGCATTTAATATATACCCATTTCTGAACTAATCATTTTACATGAATTATCTTGTTTAATCCTGACAAAATCTCTAGGAACTGAGAACTGCCATTCCATTTTGTGGATGAGGAAGCTACGTCATAGGGACAAGAATTTATTTGCCTAAAGTTATGAACTAGAAATTAGCATTTTAAGAAAATAACAAAGATCCAAGGGGAAATAAATGAAAGAGAGACTAAAACAACAATAAAAGATCAGTGAAAATAAGCTGGTTTTTGGAAAACACAATGGACAAATCTTTAAACCTACCAAGAAAAGAGAGGGAAGACTCAAAATTACCTTGATACCAAAACCAAACACTATTAAAAAAAAAAAGCAAAAGAGAAAAAGAAAACTATAGGCCAATATCTCTGATGAACATGGATGCAAAAATCCCCACAAAAATATTAGCAAACTGAATTCAACAATACATTAAAAAACCATTCATAATGATGAAGTAGGATTTATTCCAGGGATGCAACAGTGGTTCAATATTTGCTAATCAATGTGATACATCACATCAACAAGAAAAAGGATATGATCATTTCAATAGATTCTAAAAAGTCATTTGACAAAATATTACATACATTCATGATAAAAACTTTCAACAGAGTGGGTTTAAACTTTTTTAAAATTTTTTATTTGTTTATTTCAGAAGGGGAAAGGGGGAGGAAGGGAGGAGAAGGGAGAGAGAGAGAGAGAGAGATAGAGAGATTGAGCACACTTGTGAGCAAGTGGAGGGAGAAGCAGACTCCCCACTGAGGGACTCAATCCCAAGACACTGGGATAATGACTTGAGCCAAAGGCAGACATTTACTTGACTGAGCCACCCAGACGCTTCAACAGAGTGGGTGTAGAGGGAACATATCTCAACATAATAAAGACCATATATGAAAAATCCATGGCTAACATCACAGTCCATGGTGAAAATCTGAAAGCTTTACCTCTAAGATCAGGAATAAGACACGGATGTCCACTCTTGCCACTTTTATTCAACATAGTACTGGAAATCTTAGCTGCAGCAATCACCCAAGAAGAAAAAAAAGCCATTCCAATTGGTAAGGAAGAAGTGAAACTATCACTATTTGTAGATGACATGATACTATATATGGAACCCCTAAAGATGGTATCAAAAAACTATTAGAACTGACAAAATAAATTCAATAAAGTTATAGGAGACAAAATTAATATACAAAAATCTGTTGCATTTCTATCCACTAATAATGAAGTAGCAGAAAGAGAAATTAAGAAAACAATCCCATTTACCATTGCACCTAAAAGAGTACCTAGGAATAATTTTAACAAGGAGATGAAAGACATGTAATCTGAAACTATAAAACATTAATGAAAGAAGGACGGAAACAAATGGAAAGATAGTCCATGCACATGGATTGGAAGAATTAATGCTAAAATATCTATACTGCTGAAAGCAATCTACAGATTCAGTGCAATCCCTATCAAAACACTGAAAGCTCCAGTGTAAACCCTGAGCTGGGGTTCTTGATCTTCCGTTATAAGTGAGCCACAAGTGACTTCCCTTTCCACCACCTCCAATGTAGTACATCAAGGAATATACAGATGAAAACATTCACTAGCTCCCAAGCCTCCACCTCCAATAAAAGATAGGTCTATGATGTTTGTCAATCAGTTCCAATGTGATGATTCTATCATCCACCCTTTAGAAAGCCAGAACATTGAAGGACTTCATCCTAAGCAGTTTGATCACAAGAAAGAATGGAGAAAATTCAATATGTTATTAATTTCTTAGACCTCTTAGGTATCTTGATAAGGAGCCCTGGGAGTATAAAATGAGAAGATAAACTGGAAGATTTTAAGCTACTTTTTGTACATGTGTATCATCTCGTAAATGAATACCAACCCCACCAAGCGAGAGAGACATTGAGAGTCATGATGGAGGTCCAGAAATGTCAACGCCTTGAAACAGCTGAGCAGTTTCAGAAACATCTGGAATGAGTCATTGAGATGATTCAGAATTGCTTGGCTTCTTCGTCTGATGATTTCCCCAATTCAGAAGCAGGGATGAATGTAAAAACTGAACCAATGGATGCTGATGATAGGAAAAATTGTACTGGACAGAATGAGCAGCAATGGGAAATTCAGGTCATAAGAAAGACCAGATTATAGAGAAAAATGCTGCCTGGTGTGTCCTAATTGATGAAATGAATGAAAGACCATGAAGGATTTTTTTTCTCTTTTCCTTTTCAGTAAGTGGCATATATTGGTTAATTTGCTCTTGGAGAGTCTCAAAGAGATATAACTAGAAGTTGTATAAATGGCTTGGCTCTAACTTTATCAATTATGAGATGTCACAGGCTGTAATTTCACTTTATGGCAAGCACAAGCAAATGAGTATATATGTATACATTTATAGTAATCACTTTAAAAAGCAAAGAATTCCAGTTGTGTAAAATATTCCTGATTTTGGAGTTGCGGAAAATGTTGAAGATATCCTCAGTAATAGCAAGATTTCATTTTTGAAAAGTAGATTTGTCATTTAAGAATGATAGATAAATAAAGGATATCAAGCTGGGAAAAAAAACACAACACAACAAAACAAAACAACCGCCAAAAGCATTTTTCACAGAACTAGAAAAATAATTGTAAAATGTGTATGGAACCACAAAAGACCCCTAAGGAGCCAAAGCAATTTTGAAAAAGAAGAACAAAGCGGAGGTATCATAATCCCAGATTTCAAGATATACTACAAAGCTATAGTAATCAAAACAGTGGGATGGTTCCATTAAAAAATTAAACATACAGGGCACCTGAGTGGCTCAGTCAGTTAAATGACTGACCCTTGATTCCAGCTCAGGTCATGATCCCAGGGTCCTGGGATCGAGCCCCACATTGGGCTCTGTGCTCGGCGTGAGTCTGCTTGTCCCCTCTGTTCCTTTCTCTGGCTCAGGTTTTTTCTGTCCCTCAAATAAAATCTTCAAAAAAAAAAAAAAGTTAGGGATGCCTGGGTGGCTCAGCAGTTAGTTGAGCATCTGCCTTCGGCTAAGGGAGTGATCCTGGTCCCAGGTTTGAGTCCCGCATCAGGCTCCCTGCATGGAGCCTGCTTCTCCCTCTGCCTATGTCTCTGCCTCTCTGTGTATCTCTCATAATAAATAAATAAAATAAATTTTTTTTAATAAAACCTTTTTTGAAAAAAGTTAAACATAGAAATACCACATGACCCAGCAATTCCACTTCTCGGTATATACTCCCAAAGAAGTGAAAAGCAAGGACTAGAAGAGCTGTCTGTATACCATTGTTCATAGCAATTATTTACAAAATGTAGAAGGAGGCCAGTGTTCACTGACTGATGAATGAGTAAACAGTGTGGTGTATACATACAACAGAATATTGTTCAGCTTTAAAAAGGAAAGAAATTCTGGGGCACTTGGGTGGTACAGTTAAGCATCTGACTCTTGCTTTTGGTTCAGGTTGTGGGATCAAGCTCTGTGTTCGGCTTGTGCTCAGTGAGGAGTATGCATAAGAGTCTCTTTCCCTCTCCCTCTGACCACCCCCGCTCTAATAAGTAAATCTTTTAAAAAAAAATTCTGACATATGCTACACTATATGGATGAACTTTGAAGACATTATGCTAACTGAAATAAACAGTCTCATCACAAAAGGATAAATAACTATGATTTCACTTATGTGAGGCCTAGAGTTGTCAAATTCATAAAGACAGAAAGTGGAATGGTAATTGCAAGGAGCTGTTGGGGAGGAAGGATGAGGGAGTTATTGTTTAATGGCTACAGAAACAGTCTGGGAAGATGAACAGAATTCTAGAGACAATTGGAGGTACTAGTTGCACGGCAATGTGAATACACATAAATGCCACTGAACTGTACACATAAAAATGATGAAAATGGTAAGTTTTATGTGAAGTAATTTTGCCGCAGTAAAAAGGCACATCTTAGCGGGGGGGAAGTGGCATTCAGCCTAAGCGTGGAGTATGGGGTGGGTCTAGGGGGAGGCAAGAGAGGTACCACCACTGGAGAAAAATTTAAGGGGACATGAAAGAACTCACTAATCAAGATAAATACTAATGTAAAGCAGTCTCTTTTTTAATTTTTTTTTAATTTTTATTTATTTATGATAGTCACAGAGAGAGAGAGAGAGAGAGGCAGAGACACAGGCAGAGGGAGAAGCAGGCTCCATGCACCGGGAGCCTGATGTGGGATTCGATCCCGGGTCTCCAGGATCGTGCCCTGGGCCAAAGGCAGGCGCCAAACCGCTGCGCCACCCAGGAATCCCAGCAGTCTCTTTTTAAAAAATATTTTATTTATTTATTCATGAGAGAGACACAGAGACATAGAGGGATAAGCAGCTTCCCTGTGGGGAGCCTGATGTGGGACTCCATTCCAGGACCCCGGGATCACACCCTGAGCCAAAGGCAGATGTTCAACTGCTGACCCACCCAGGCATCCCGAATGCAATCTTTTAATTAAACTTTTCTGAAATAATTGTAGATTTGCATGCAATCGTAAGAAATAGTATTCCTTGGTACCCTTTACCCAGTTTCTTCTGATGGTAATATCTTACAAATCTATAGTAAAATATTACAACTAGGTTATTGATATTGGTACAGTCAACATTCAGAACATTTCTATCTGCACAAGGATTCTTCATGTTGCCCCACTTCCCTCTTCCCACCTATAGTTTAAAAGATCCCCAAAGCCTCACCTCTCATCTGAAGAATTAGAAGAAAAATGTGACAGGATCCATTCCCTGAAGTACTTTGTATCTCTGATGTCCTACCTCTGGTAAAGCAATTTATATGCATTTCACAAGAAAAGCCACTGGAAAACCTCTTTGTTAATATGATGACTTTTGTGAGAGTGATTGTTCCTTCTCCTCAAGTCTTTCACTAAAGCCACAGCATGCTGTCACTGCCCAAATTTTGGCTGTAGACGCTGCTCTGACTGCTTGAAATAAACACTGTTGGTTGCCTGCCCAACATACATCTGTGCACCCGCCATTTGCTCTCCTAACAGAATTCTGCTTTTACTGTATGCATACTACTCTGAGCATCCTGTTTCTAGAAAGGCTAGTCTTATATTCAAGTCTACACAGAATTTTTTTTTTTAATTTGGCTAAACCAATCATGAGGACCCATGTCTTTTTCTTCTGGTGTAGACATGACCATACGATGAAATTTGGGCCAATGATTCATAAGAACTGATGCCTGGAATAAGTGGCCACCTTGTTGTCACTCTGGAGATAAAGCCAACAGAGGAGAGCAGAACTGAAAGAACTAAAGAAAAACAGAAATGAACCCCAGACCTCCAGTGCCTATAGTTGCCCTCTCTCTGGACAGGTGGTAGGCGAGAGAATCAATGCTCTTGTTATTTGATCTGGTGGGATTGTAAATGTTTTATTACTTGTGACTAAAAAGCATCTTGTCTGATAGATCCTAATATCCCTTATAAGGTTTGGACCCAAGTACAGAAGATTTTGTATCCTTTTTCACTCTGTGACACTACAGGTGTATCTGATATCAAAATCCATATTAAGCCTCTCCCTTGATCGATACATGTTACCAATTGCTATGTTTTAGGAATGTTTAAAAAATCATTCTTTTAAAAAAATCATTCTTTAAATTTTTTTAGTATTCTTTCTAGGTGCTACAATGGTTGGACATTTCCCTTACCAGCAAGTTTGAAAACTACATACTTCTTAATAGGAAAAGAATCACAGCAATCCTAGAAGCAAGTCTCCACAGGTGATTTGTGTAGAATGGGAAAAAAGCCTCACAGGTAACCAACAAAATGATACTGCATCACACCAGCTTTACCCTTGTCTGCCCATTGTGTTACTTTAATAACAAACATATGAAAGGACAAACTAGCTGATTCTCTAGGGTAAGCCAAGTTGTGACAGAACCCAAACCAGAGAAATCCCTGATTTACTCAACAAGGCCATATTTTCCTGGGGTGCTTTAGACAACTTATTGATGACACAGCTGCAGATCTTGGCTATTTTGGTTTAGCTACCCCCAATGTGAGAAATCGCCATGTAGAGATAATGATCAGTTGGTAGGAGTGTGGTTCTCATGCCTGTGGAGTTGTTTTCACCCTGTGTTACTGGACCATCTTCATCCATTCCCCTTATAATTATAAACCCTGACCTTTGGTCAGTCAACACAGGCTTTGTTAACATCCACAAAATGGAAGGGGAGAAATAAGGCAGCTACTAGAATAATGCTTCTCAAACAAACCACCTGCAATATTGTTACAATCCAGATTGTGATTCATTATGTCATGAACAGGACCTACGTTCTGCATTTCTAACAAGCTCCCAAGTGTTGCTGATGCAATTCAGCTGTGGACCATTCTGAGCAGCAAGGACCCATATCACCAGTACCTGTGACTGAATTCCTTGGGATTAAGTTCAGGCTATGATGAAATGAGGTTTCGCTTTTTCTTAGAGGGCTTGCACAGACCTGGTTAGACAGATGGCTTGTGGTCAACCGAACCCTCCCCAGTGGATGAAATCATGACATGTGGAAAACTAGCAGACCTCAGTGAGAGAATGTGAAAAGGACAAAAGATAGAGTATGTCCTGACATTACTAGATTCCCTGGTTTCAGTGGCTCCTGAAACTCTGTTGATTACCACGAAGACTGATTGCTCAACACTTCATCAAATTTCCAGAGCCAATAACTTCCTCTCATTGCTGAAGCAAACTAGAGTTGGATTCCTATTACTTAAAACCAAGATTCCTAATAATTAAAAATTATAAAGCAACAGCTAAATAAATTATGATAAATCCCTAAAAAGAGTCATACAGCTTTCAAGAAGCATTATTTCAGAAAACAGATTGAGATGGACAGATAAAGTTTTTAAAAAGGTATTGTACCAGTGTATGTATAGAGAATAGAATTCTATTAAGTGTTTGATTATTAAGAGTCATTATTCAAAAACATAAATAGTACTTCTGTAGGCTGAATAAGGGGACCCCAAATATGTCCATATCCTAATCCCCAGAAGCTGCGAATGTTACCTTGTATGGGAAAAGGGACTTTGCCAGTGTGATTAAGGATCAAGATAAGGAGATTATCCTGCATTTCTGAGTCGACCCTATATAACCGGAATGATCCTTATCAGAGGGAGATGAATGAGTAGAGTCAGAGGAGGTGATATGATGACAGAAGCAAAATTGGAGTGATATAATTTGAAGATGGAGGAAGGGCATCACAACTAAGAAATGTGGTGGCAACTAGGCATTGAAAAAAGGCAAGAAAATAGATTTCCCCCTCAGAATGAACCAGCCCTGCCAACATCTTGCTTTAGCCCAATGAAATTGATTTCAGACTTCTGATTTCTAGAACTGTAAGATAATAAATTTGTATTGCTTAAATCCACTCATTTTGTGGTAATTGTTAAAGCAGCAATAAGAAATAATACAGTAATTATCTCCATACTTTCATCTAATTAACTTGTTACTTTATAAGAAACAATTTAAGGAACAATATGGCTTGCTCTAAAAGTAATACTATATATATATATATATATATATATATATATATATATATATATAATTTTTCTACATTTTAACAGCTTATTTACTATTGTTTTCTAGAACTACAAAATGCAATCAGAGTGTAATCTTCATTTAACTCCTACTGCAGGAGAACCTCCCTCCTGTACTAATAGAAGTCTGACCCCATCAGTCCCCCGGAAAAATCTCCTGATATCTGCTGGTAATATCTAACAATTGACTTAAACTGCATTCCCAAAATTGACACCTGATGAAAGCCAAAAGACCCACCAACATATTCAAGACACAGAGCACATTAAAGGCAGAGTGATGCCTAACAGCTCTTGGAATTCTCACTCCTCTTTCAGTGCATTCCCAGCACCGTGACTCTGGGATCCCATTTCAAATCACCAAGAACAACAAAATGGCATGACCACCACATGCATGCTAGAGTTTAGTGCAATGTAGTAGTCTAGTAGTCTAGTGTAAAGAACTTGAAACTCTGAACACTGCTCATGAAACTAAAAGAAGCTGAAGAGTCCTGGTCTAACATTCCCATCTCCAGGTTGGGGGATCATAGGCCTGTCCTCTGGCCCTCAGAGTCCTCAGTGTTCATTGGTTTTTGTTGTACTTAGTCCACTCTCTCATAATTATTTGTTTGTGCATCCATCTCCCCAGCTAGACTTTGATCCCTTTATAGTAAAGTCTATGTTTATTCCTTTTT